>NW_026722930.1:0-132186 GCF_029784015.1 Lycium ferocissimum | reverse complement strand
ATTTCAATCATACCTCAATATTTTTACCTTACCCAACATTCATCCTTCCGTGTCGTTGCTTACCTTTGTACTGAGTCATTCAATTTGTTTAGTTCACAACTTTTAACTGAACTTATCATCAAAAGATGCATTCAATCAATTCCTCTATTGCACGAGCACTGACTTACCTCTATGACAATCAATTCATTATCATGTAAATATATATATACTTTGATAACATAGCCTCAACGAAGTGACTTACCTCTGTAACTTTCAATATCATCTATCACTTTCTTCTGTCGATACCTTTCTTCTGCTGAAATCAAGGGTTAGTATAAGGAACCTCATTTCCTATGACTTGGCTCAGTCGCACGATCTTAGATATGAAAGAAGAGTAACCATCCTAAATGCCCTGTAGCCTCCTGTTAATAGATGTGGCGCGCAACACACCATAAACAAGACTCTACTAGACACGGCTCGTAGACACTTTCGAGGACTGAACTGCTTTGATACCACTTTTATCACGACCCGACTAGGGGCCATGACGGGTACCCAGGGCTAACCACCGAGCACCGCTCATACCATTACCCATCGTACTCATCAAGCGTTCATTCATTAATCTTATACTCAAGTTATAGGAAAAACCATTTCTTTCACTTCAAAACATAATTACCTTTATTTACATAAGGCCTTCGGCTATCAAAATAATGTACATACATTAAGGACATCGTGAGATCATACTACCCACACATACGCATCTACGAGCCTCTACCAGAGTACTAGACATATGGACGGGACAGGACCCTGTCATGCCCAAAACATATACAGAAAACAATAAGCAATGGCACCTCCAAAATAATGGAGTACTGTCAAGGCTTGCTAACAGCTCCTACGAGTCTGGATCTCCTTCTGTTTACCTGTGGACATGAACACAGCGTCAAAAGAAAACGGACGTCAGTACGAGCAATGTACTGAGTATCTAAGGCATGGATAATAACATGATAAGAGCATGAGGAATAGCATAAGATAAAAGAACCGTTCATTTCTCATAATACTTTTTAACATTCGTCATACGTACTTACCCCTTTATTCTCCAAGAGATACACTTGCTACATCCACCTGCTTACATATATAATAACTTACAATGCAGTACATCCACGTACCCGACCATATAGGCTCGGTATCACCCGTACTCGGCCCTCCCGGGACTCGATGGTATCCGTACTTGGCCCTTTCGGGTCTCGATGCTATCCGTACTCAGCCCTTCCGGGACTCGATGCTATCCGTACTCGGCCCTTTCGGGACTCGATGCTATGCATACATAAATATATATCCATAAAAATACATAAATGAAATCAACATCATCCTTAGCATTATCATACATCTATCATTAAAGCATACATTAGAACATTGAAGGCAACTATGGCGATGTCGGGGTGACATGAGGTCGTGGACCCCCGATTACATTATGCAGTAATCATAATCATCATATCTCACCTTGAAGGGACTAACGTTTTAAGATGAGTGTACACAAGAACAAGCATCAATGGAACCATACTTAGAATCATTAACTTCATGGGCATCATATCTCACTTTAGGATTCTTTAGACTTAACTCATCGTCATCAATTAACATACTCGTGTCTTACCTCTTTTCTTTATCTTAAACATATGTAGCTCTTTATAGTCATACACTCATCGTCATCACTATCGTGCTCATAATGTATCTCTTATCTTTATCTCATATGACTATTCATGAACATAGACTCTTAGTTCTCCGGAATGTAGGAAATTCATGGAGAAGGAGGGAAAATCATGCCATAAAATTCATGCCTTATGTCACGACCCAACCTAGGGCCGTGACAAGAGGCCGGGCTTACCCTGTCTGAGGACTCAACCTTTGCTACTTACACTTGGAAATGGCGTTCAATAATTTTTTTTTTTGAAGTTCTAGATAAAATACTAAAGTCGAGATATAACTCAAAACGCCTTGAAACGTACCAACATATATACACATACATAAATATATACATGGCATAGGACAAGGCGGGCCGAAGAGGCTACCGCTACTCCTGTACAATAACATAGTGACTGACAAGACCAAACAAGACCCATAATACCCACGCCGTTCGCGTACGTCTAAAAGTACAACTTGCAGAATATATACACACAAAATTATACCAAAATAAGAACAGCCTCCGGAACGAGTGGAGTTGTCCGACTTCTAGAGCTGAATCCCCCTAAGTAGCCGGATCGCCAAGTCGCGTCCCTGTACTCGCGGCATGAAACGCAGCCCCGAAGAAAGGGGGTCGACGGAATATGTACCGAATATGTAAAGCGAGAATAAATCATAACCACCGCGCAATTTAGGAAGGAAGAAGTCATAATCAACCCAATGTCTGCAGCCTTCGCTAAAAGAAAACATAAATAAATACACAAAGCCCTAAAACAAGCTTTAATAAATAATCGCAATCTAACTAACGTTTTCAAGGTAAGTAATACAATACATCACACGCGCCGCTTCCGGCGAAATAATGATAGCCCCTTCGGGCAGCCGCTTCCGGCTCGATACAACAATGGCCCCTTCGGGCAGCCGCTTCCGGCCCAATATCAACAATGGCCCCTTCGGGCATCGCCGCTTCCGGCATAATGGTGATCACGGCCCCTTCGGGCGTATTAGTAATGATAATGTAAACATAAATAGTAAATGAAATGAAATAGTAAAATCTCGCACCCCTTGCGGAGTGGTTTTGGAAAAATAGCACACTCGTGCATAAGCCAAGGCCATAGCGCGCCCAGACGTAAGCTGAGGTCATAGCACACTCAGTGATCGGCTGAGGCCATGGCTCACTCGTATACAAACCAAGGCCATAGCACACTTAGGCATAAGTCGAGGCCATCGCACCCCATTCGGAGTGGTTTTGAAAAGTTTAAATAATAAAACCTCGCACCCCACTTCGGAGTGGTTTTCTTTTAAAAGAAAATCAATTTTATGTCTCTTTGTACAAAACTAGCTCTTTAATTATTGTTCCAAATTGAGTCAAATGAAGCAATACACAAATCTCGGGACTGTGGGCCCACCTCGGGTCAAGTCGAGGCGGCGAACATGAATTACAAAGATTAGGCTCCCTAAAGACATCCATAAAGGTTCCGAGCGATTTGGATACATTGGCAATCGTTACAAAGGTTTAAGCATTCTTTTGACCAAAGATAAGGATTTTAGTTCAATTGCGCCTCGAATGAATAGTACTCAATTTCAAACTCGGATTTCTATGAATAGAATAACCCCGAGGCTCAAATCCAAACCTAGTACACCTAGGACATGCCAAAGGAAGGAAAGGGTTAGCTTTACATACCTTGATCGCGTCTTACGCTCGTCTGAGCTCCACTCCCGTTTCTACCAAAATCTACAATTGGTCATAATTACCAAATATAAGTTACAAGCTTTTAAGAACTCAAGTTTAGATCCATATTTGCCTACCGAAATTTCGTGAGATTTCCCCTATAAATTCAACATCCCCGAGCATTAAACTCGGCTTAAATGACAACAACCAATCCAACAACAACATCAACAACACCAACAACAATCACTACAAATCACAATATAACACAACTAATCTTTTTTCCAACATAAAACTATAGCTTCCATTCCGGCTTCACCTTTCCAACTTCATGTCAACATTCTCATATCCATTTACTAATCCAAACCATTCAAATACAATTCGGAAACATTTCATATCATTTCTACAAAATATTCGCAACATATACTACATATGCAAACTTTCCAACAAAGCCATAACGCATCCAAAACTTTTAATCTTTAACATGCATATTCATAGTATATTTCCATCTTTCAATTTCATCAACAATCATCATAATTGCATCTTAACAATTTCATTTCCATATTAACATAAAACTAGAATAAAATCACATAATTCCTACAACAACCTAACAATGGATTTTTCATGCCAATTTAAACCATTCTCCTTCCATTTATTCCCCAAGAATACAACAACACAATTAATATACTAAATAAATTCAATCCATCTCCCTTCACTTTATAGCACCACACGGCCATAACACTCACACACACACACACGGCTTGTACACACACACACACAACAATTCCATGATTTTCATGCAACTCTAATCACTATAACACATATACTCATTCCATAACACAAAAACATAGAATTCTTACCTTTTTCTTCAAATTCCAACTTGTCGCAAACGTGGTTCTTTCGCTAAACTAATTATACCACGTCGAAGAGCGTCTTGAACTTATCAAGAATTCAAGAAGGAAGAGATTTTTGAATCAAAGACTAAGGCTCCAAAAAAAAAAAAATTCTTTCTTTCTCTTTTTCTCTCTATGGCCGTTTTCTCTCTTTTTGATTTTCCTTCTTGTTTTTTCTTGAAACTTCTATATGAATAAATGGTCCCTTATATTATTTATCACATGGATTTAATTATCATGGGTTGGGCCAATTCATTTTTTTTTCTCCTCTTGGCCACCCACTTATTTTGGGCCATTTTTCTTTCTCTTTTTTTTTTTCCAAGCCCAATTCATCTTAATCCATATTTTAAAAATTCCCGAAACTAATTTCCAAAATTCCAAACTTGCCCTTAGGCCTTGTCCAATATTCTCGTGTCAATATTCTCCATAAGAACAACATACACACCACATAAAATCAAAAATGGCCTTATTCTTACAAATCACCATTATGTCCAAATTTCCCGAATGTGCAAAAACACGGGATATAACATCCTCCCTCCCTTTAAAACATTCGTCCTCGAATGTTAGATGAATCTTATAAGTATAGCGGGGAAGTTTATTTTTTGCGGGCAGCGCATATAAACCATTTGCCAATTAATATAACGAATTCATTAACGTAAATTACCTCGGTGGTGTATCTGTCGAGCCTCGGATCCGGTCTTCCCCTAGCGCATAAATACGGTGTGGCCCCGTCACCGGAATTGTGTGCTCTATCTCCGCCCCTACCTCGACCGGAGGAAGCCCGTGGGTCCCGTCTCGGGGGCTCTTACCGAGGGTGACGATGCGCGCCGCCGAGTTTCCAAGAACAAGATGGCCCACTCCTTGTGGACACTCTCTAGCATAATGCGTCGGATCACCACAAGTATAACACACGCCACGCCGACATCGCCCTACGTGGCGTCTCCCACAAGTCGCACATTGGGGGGGGCATCACCTCCCCGTCCCGACCCCGCCCGCCGCCGGGAGCTCGACGCATAAGGAAAATTTTGTCTTTGCCTAGAAAAAGCCTCCCTACCCCGCCGAGATCCTTGAAATCGCGAGGATGCGCTAGGCCGGGGTCCGCTTTCTCTCGGTGGAGCCTTTATTCGACCCTCCGACCTGGCCCTCTTGGGCTGACCACTACTCTGCCCTGGGGTAGCCTCTCGCTGACGCTTACGATCTTCTGATCCCTGGGCATAAGCTTGAACACGAGCTATATCCATACCCGGTTGCATGGAAACTGCCATACAAGCCTCCTGTAACTCCGGCTCTAATCCCCTCACATATTGATGGATTCTATCCTCCATATTCTGCACAATAGCAGGGGCATATCTCGCTAAAGAATCAAACTCCACACTATATTCCCTAACGTACATGCTACCTTGCCGCGAGTTAAGGAACCGGTCAACTCTTGCCCGCCTCAATTCGGTGGCATATGATGGCGCAAGAAGGCATCCGAGAATTCTCGCCAAGTCGGCGGAGGGGCATCCCTTCCTCTCGGATAACTTCCACGACCGAAACCAATTAATTGCTATACCCCGTAGCCTATAAGAGGCTAGCTCAACGGACTCCGTAGCCGACGCCCTCATTATATCCAAAGTACGCCGCATACCATCTATAAACTCTGGGGATCGCATTTGGGTCCGTGCCTTTGAATTCTGGGGGATTTAGGGTAAGAAAATCTCGGGCCCTGGCACTAGCGGCTCTGTCCGGGTATTCATGGCCCCTACCCTGTTGCCCAACCTGAGTAGTAAGTACCTGGGTTAGCAAACGTATAGCATCCTTCATCTCTCTTTATTTCCTGGTTCGGATATCCGGTCGGTGAGTGGAGGCACCGGTGCAGTGCGAGTCGGAGCCGGGGGCCGGGTCACCTCTCGAGCCCTTCTCCGAGATGAGGAAGTAGGGGAACCCTGGGACCGAATGCGTATCCCAGTGCGAGTCTGAGCTCTGGTAGACCTGGGGGCTTGGCTACCTGCTTCATCCACAACGGCCTTGCCTCTCGGAGCCGCCTTCGCTTTACCCTTCCTAGGCATTACTGAAATCATACGCATTATTAGATTAGGGACTTTACTTACGACACAGCTCTATCTGCACGATCTTTACCATGAAAGAAAGAATGACACCCTATTAATGTCTCGTAGCTTCCTGTTTATAGATGTGGTGCACAACACACCGATAAACAAGACTCTACTAGACACCGTCTGCGAACATGCCGAGGACTGAACCGCTCTGATACCACTTTTGTCACGACCCAACCTAGGGCCGTGACAAGAGACCGGCTTACCATTCCCGTCGAGGACTCAACCTTTGCTACTTACACTTGGAAATGGCGTTCAATAATTTTTTTTTTTGAAGTTCTAGATAAAATACTAAAGTCGAGATATAACTCAAAACGCCTTGAAACGTACCAACATATATACACATACATAAATATATACATGGCATAGGACAAGGCGGGCCGAAGAGGCTACCGCTACTCCTGTACAATAACATAGTGACTGACAAGACCAAACAGTACCCACAATACCCATGCTGTTCGCAGACGTCTAAAAGTACAACTTGCAGAATATATACACAAAATTATACCAAAATAAGAACAACCTCGGAACAGTGGAGTTGTCCGACTTCTAGCCGAATCCCCCTAAGTAGCCGGATCGCCAAGTCGCGTCCCCGTACTGCGGGCATGAAACGCGGCCCCGAAGAAAGGGGGTCGGTACGGAATATGTACGAATATGTAAAGCGAGGATAAATAATAACCACCGCGCAATTTAGGAAGGAAAAAGTCATAATCAACCCAATATCTCTGTGCACCTTCGCTAAAAGAAAACATAAATAAATACACAAAGCCCTAAAACAAGCTTTAATAAATAATCGCAATCTAACTAACGTTTTCAAGGTAAGTAATACAATACATCACACGCGCCGCTTAAAGAAATAATGATAGCCCCTTCGGGCTCCGCTTCCGGCTCGATACAACAATGGCCCCTTCGGGCAGCCGCTTCGCTCAATATCAACAATGGCCCCTTCGGGCATTGCCGCTTCCGGCATAATAGTGATCACGGCCCCTTCGGGCGTATTAGTAATGATAATGTAAACATAAATAGTAAATGAAATGAAATAGTAAAACCTCGCACCCCTTGCGGAGTGGTTTTGGAAAAATAGCACACTCAGGCATAAGCCAAGGCCATAGCGCGCCCGGACGTAAGCCGAGGTCATAGCACACTCGGTGATCGGTGAGGCCATGGCTCACTCGTATACAAACCAAGGCCATAGCACACTTAGGCATAAGTCGAGGCCATCGCACCCCATTCGGAGTGGTTTTGAAAAGTTTAAATAATAAAACCTCGCACCCCACTTCGGAGTGGTTTTCTTTTAAAAGAAAATCAATTTTATGTCTCTTTGTACAAAACTAGCTCTTTAATTATTATTCCAAATTGAGTCAAATGAAGCAATACACAAATCTCGGGGTCGTGGGCCCACCTCGGTCAAGTCGAGGCGGCGAACATGAATTACAAAGATTAGGCTCCCTAAAGCCATCCATAAAGGTTCCGGAGCGATTTGGATACATTGGCAATCGTTACAAAGGTTTAAGCATTCTTTTGACCAAAGATAAGGATTTTAGTTCAATTGCGCTGAATGAATAGTACTCAATTTCAAACTCGGATTTCTATGAATAGAATAACCCCGAGGCTCAAATCCAAACCTAGTACACCTAGGACATGCCAAAGGAAGGAAAGGGTTAGCTTTACATACCTTGATCGCGTCTTACGCTCGTCTGAGCTCCACTCCCGTTTCTACCAAAATCTACAATTGGTCATAATTACCAAATATAAGTTACAAGCTTTTAAGAACTCAAGTTTAGATCCATATTTGCCTACCGAAATTTCGGCAAAGATTTCCCCTATAAATTCAACATCCCCGAGCATCAAACTCGGCTTAAATGACAACAACCAATCCAACAACAACATCAACAACACCAACAATCAACTCACTACAAATCACAATATAACACAACTAATCTTTTTTCCAACATAAAACTATAGCTTCCATTCCGACTTCACCTTTCCAACTTCATGTCAACATTCTCATATCCATTTACTAATCCAAACCATTCAAATACAATTCGGAAACATTTCATATCATTTCTACAAAATATTCGCAACATATACTACATATGCAAACTTTCCAACAAAGCCATAACGCATCCAAAACTTTTAATCTTTAACATGCATATTCATAGCATATTTCCATCTTTCAATTTCATCAACAATCATCATAATTGCATCTTAACAATTTCATTTCCATGTTAACATAAAACTAGAATAAAATCACATAATTCCTACAACAACCTAACAATGGATTTTTCATGCCAACTTAAACCATTCTCTTTTCATTTACTCACCAAGAATATAACAACACAATTAATACACTAAATAAATTCAATCCATCTCCCTTCACTTTATAGCACCACACGGCCATAACACTCACACACACACACACGGCTTGTACACCACACACACACAACAATTCCATGATTTTCATGCAACTCCAATCACTATAACACATATACTCATTCCATAACACAAAAACATAGAATTCTTACCTTTTTCTTCAAATTCCAACTTGTCGCAAACGTGGTTCTTTCGCTAAACTAGTTATACCACGTCGAAGAGCGTCTTGAACTTATCAAGAATTCAAGAAGGAAGAGATTTTTGAATCAAAGACTAAGGCTCCAAAATTTTTTCTTTCTTTCTTTCTTTCTTTCTCTCTAATGGCCGTTTTCTCTTTTCTTGATTTTCCTCTTGTTTTTCTTGAAAATTCTAGATGAATAAATGGTCCCTTATATTATTTATCACATGGATTTAATTATCCATGGGCTTGGTCCAATTCATTTTTTTTCTCCCACCCTTTTATTATTGGGCCTTTTTTTTCTCCTTTTTTTTTTTTCCAAGCCCAATTTCTCTTAATCCATATTTCGCAATTCCGAAACTAATTTCCAAAATTCCAAACTTTTCCCTTAGTCCTTGTCCAATTTCTCGTGTCAATATTTCCATATAACAACTTACATGCTAAATAAAACCAAAATTTGGCCTTATTCTTACAAATCACAATTATTTCCAAAATTCCCGAATACGTGCAAAAACACGGATATAACATCCTCCCCCTTTAAAACATTCGTCCTCGAATGTTAGATGAATCTTATAAGTATAGCGGGGAAGTTTATTTTTGCGGGCAGCGCATATAAACCATTTGCCAATTAATACAACGAATTCATTAACGTAAATTACCTGGTGGTGTATCCTGTCGAGCCTCTGGATCCGGTCTTCCCCCTAGCGCATAGATACGGTGTGGCCCCGTACCGGAATTAGGTGCTCTACCTCCGCCCCTACCTCGACCGGAGGAAGCCTGAGGTCCTGTCTCGGGGGCTCTCACCGAAGGTGACGATGCTGCTGCCGAGTTTCCAAGAACAGTATGGCCCACTCCTTGTGGACACTCTCTAGCATAATGCGTCGGATCACCACAAGTATAACACACGCCACGCCGACATCGCCCTACGTGGCGTCTCCCACAAGTCGCACATTGGGGAGGGGGCATCACCTCCTGTCCTGACCCCGCCTGCTGCTGGGAGCTCGACGCATAAGGAAAATTTTGTCTTTGCCTAGAAAAAGCCTCCCTACCCCGCTGAAATCCTTGAAACTGCGAGGATGCGCTAGACCGGGTCTCGCTTTCTCGGTGGAGCCTTTATTCGACCCTCCGACCTCGGCCCTCTTAGGGCCGACCACTATTCGCCCGAGATAGCCTCTCGCCGACGCTTTCGATCTTCGATCCCCGGGCATAAGCTTGAACACGAGCTATATCCATACCCGGCCGCATGGAAAGCGCCATACAAGCCTCCCCGTAACTCCGCTCTAATCCCCTCACATATTGATGGATTCTATCCTCCATATTCTGCACAATAGCAGGGGCATATCTCGCTAAAGAATCAAACTCCACACTATATTCCCTAACAGACATGCTACCCTGCCGCAGGTTAAGGAACCGGTCAACTCTTGCCCGCCTCAATTCAGGTGGCATATGATGGCGCAAGAAGGCATCTGAGAATTCCTGCCAAGTCGGCGGAGGGCATCCCTTCCTCTCGGATAACTTCCACGGCCGAAACCAATTAATTGCTATACCCCGTAGCCTATAAGAGGCTAGCTCACGGACGTACCCGTAGCCGACGCCTTCATTATATCCAAAGTACGCCGCATACCATCTATAAACTCCCGGGGATCGGCATTTGGGTCCGTGCCTTTGAATTCGGGGGATTTAGGGTAAGAAAATCTCGGGCCCTGGCACTAGCGGCTCTGTCCGGGTATTCATGGCCCCTACCCTGTTGCCCAACCTGAGTAGTAAGTACCTGGGTTAGCAAACGTATAGCATCCTTCATCTCTTTTATTTCCTGGTTCTGGATATCCGGTCGGTGAAGGGAGGCACCGGTGCGAGTCTTGCCGGAGCCGGCCGGGTCGGCCGCTTCTCTCGAGCCCTTCCGAAGATGAGGAAGTAGGGGAACCCTGGGACCGAAGGCGTATCCCAGTGCGAGTCTGAGCTCTGGTAGACCTGGGGGCTTGGCTACCTGCTTCATCCACAACGGCCTTGCCTCTCGGAGCCGCCTTCGCTTTACCCTTCCTAGGCATTACTGAAATCATACAGATTATTAGATTAGGGACTTTACTTACGACACAGCTCTATCCGCACGATCTTTACCATGAAAGAAAGAATGACACCCTATTAATGTCTCGTAGCTTCCTGTTTATAGATGTGGTGCACAACACACCGATAAACAAGACTCTACTAGACACCGTCTCGGCGAACATGCCGAGGACCGAACGCTCGATACCACTTTTGTCACGACCCAACCTAGGGCCGTGACAAGAGACCGGCTTACTGTTCGAGGACTCAACCTTTGCTACTTACACTTGGAAATGGCGTTCAATAATTTTTTTTTTTGAAGTTCTAGATAAAATACTAAAGTCGAGATATAACTCAAAACGCCTTGAAACGTACCAACATATATACACATACATAAATATATACATGGCATAGGACAAGGCGGGCCGAAGAGGCTACCGCTACTCGTACAATAACATAGTGACCGACAAAGACCAAACAAGTACCCATAATACCCATGTTGTTCGCAGTACGTCTAAAAGTACAACTTGCGTAATATATACACAAAATTATACCAAAATAAGAACGACCCTCCGAACGAGTGGAGTTGTCCGACTTCTAGAGCCGAATCCCCCTAAGTAGCCGGATCGTCAAGTCGCGTCCCTGTACTGTGCGGGCATGAAACGCAGCCCCCGAAGAAAGGGGGTCAGTACGGAATATGTACTGAATATGTAAAGCGAGGATAAATAATAACCACCGCGCAATTTAGGAAGGAAGAAGTCATAATCAACCCAATATCTGCAGCCTTCGCTAAAAGAAAACATAAATAAATACACAAAGCCCTAAAACAAGCTTTAATAAATAATCGCAATCTAACTAACGTTTTCAAGGTAAGTAATACAATACATCACACGCGCCGCTTCCGGCGAAATAATGATAGCCCGCTTCGGGCGGCCGCTTCCGGCTCGATACAAACAATGGCCCCTTCGGGCCGCGCGCGCGCGCGCCGCTTCCGGCCCAATATCAACAATGGCCCCTTCGGGCATCGCCGCTTCCGGCATAATGGTGATCACGGCCCCTTCGGGCGTATTAGTAATGATAATGTAAACATAAATAGTAAATGAAATGAAATAGTAAAACCTCGTACCCCTTGCGGAGTGGTTTTGGAAAAATAGCACACTCGAGCATAAGCCAAGGCCATAGCGCGCCCGGACGTAAGCCGAGGTCATAGCACACTCGGTGATCGGTGAGGCCATGGCTCACTCAGATACAAACCAAGGCCATAGCACACTTAGGCATAAGCTGAGGCCATCGCACCCCATTCGGAGTGGTTTTGAAAAGTTTAAATAATAAAACCTCGCACCCCACTTCGGAGTGGTTTTCTTTTAAAAGAAAATCAATTTTATGTCTCTTTGTACAAAACTAGCTCTTTAATTATTGTTCCAAATTGAGTCAAATGAAGCAATACACAAATCTCGGATCGTGGGCCCACCTCGGGTCAAGTCGAGGCGGCGAACATGAATTACAAAGATTAGGCTCCCTAAAGCCATCCATAAAGGTTCCGGAGCGATTTGGATACATTGGCAATCGTTACAAAGGTTTAAGCATTCTTTTGACCAAAGATAAGGATTTTAGTTCAATTGCGGCGAATGAATAGTACTCAATTTCAAACTCGGATTTCTATGAATAGAATAACCCCGAGGCTCAAATCCAAACCTAGTACACCTAGGACATGCCAAAGGAAGGAAAGGGTTAGCTTTACATACCTTGATCGCGTCTTACGCTCGTCTGAGCTCCACTCCCGTTTCTACCAAAATCTACAATTGGTCATAATTACCAAATATAAGTTACAAGCTTTTAAGAACTCAAGTTTAGATCCATATTTGCCTACCGAAATTTCGGCGAGATTTCCCCTATAAATTCAACATCCCCGAGCATCAAACTCGGCTTAAATGACAACAACCAATACAACAACAACATCAACAACACCAACAATCACTACAATTCACAATATAACACAACTAATCTTTTTTCCAACATAAAACTATAGCTTCCATTCCGGCTTCACCTTTCCAACTTCATGTCAACATTCTCATATCCATTTACTAATCCAAACCATTCAAATACAATTCGGAAACATTTCATATCATTTCTACAAAATATTCGCAACATATACTACATATGCAAACTTTCCAACAAAGCCATAACGCATCCAAAACTTTTAATCTTTAACATGCATATTCATAGCATATTTCCATCTTTCAATTTCATCAACAATCATCATAATTGAATCTTAACAATTTCATTTCCATGTTAACATAAAACTAGAATAAAATCACATAATTCCTACAACAACCTAACAATGGATTTTTCATGCCAACTTAAACCATTCTCTTTTCATTTACTCTCCAAGGATACAACAACACAATTAATACACTAAATAAACTCAATCCATCTCCCTTCACTTTATAGCACTACACGGCCATAACACTCACACACACACACACGGCACACACCACACACACACAACAATTCCATGATTTTCATGCAACTCTAATCACTATAACACATATACTCATTCCATAACACAAAAACATAGAATTCTTACCTTTTTCTTCAATTTCCAACTTGTCGCAAACGTGGTTCTTTCGCTAAACTAGTTATACCACGTCGAAGAGCGTCTTGAACTTATCAAGAATTCAAGAAGGAAGAGATTTTTGAATCAAAGACTAAGGCTCCAAAATTTTTTCTTTCTTTCCTTTCTTTCTCTCTATGGCCGTTTTCTCTCTTCTTGATTTTCCTCTTATTTTCTTGAAAATTCTAGATGAATAAATGGTCCCTTTACTTATTTATCACATGGATTTAATTATCCATGGGCTTGGGCCAATTCATTTTTTTTTCTCCTCTTGGCCGGCCACTTATGGGCCATTTTTCTTTCTCCTTTTTTTTTTTCCAAGCCCAATTTCTCTTAATCCATATTTCGCAACTCACGAAACTAATTTCCGAAATTTCACTTTTCACCCTTAGTCTTCCTCAATATTTCCGCGTCCATACTTCTTATGGACAACTTATATGCTAAATAAAACCAAAATTTGGCCTTACTCTTTACAAGTCACAATTATTTCGAAAA
Organism: Lycium ferocissimum; assembly: GCF_029784015.1. Classification (NCBI taxonomy): domain Eukaryota; kingdom Viridiplantae; phylum Streptophyta; class Magnoliopsida; order Solanales; family Solanaceae; genus Lycium; species Lycium ferocissimum. The sequence goes on along the minus strand of NW_026722930.1, from coordinate 118,175 downwards.
TGCCGAATACGCGAAAACACAGGATATAACACCTTAAAAGGAAGGGACTAACATCATAAGGTGAGTCTAGCAACAATGAATAATACCAAGGAATCGTATGAAGGTAATTAGCTTTGTAGAAACATCATATCATGATTTTTAGGGTCTCTAGACTTGGGCTCATCATCATATTCATAACATATCTCTTAACTTTATCTCATGAGAGCTCTTTATAACGTAGACTCATCATTTTCGGTATATACATATATGTAGAGAAGTCATAGAAAGATAGGAAGATTCATACCATAGAGTCATGCCTTAGAAAGAAAGGACTAGCCTTACATACCTTTTCGTTTAGCTATTCTATCGCTTGATCGTTCTCCTTCCATGCTCACGTCTCTACCTTCAAGAGAATTCGCATTAACATTAGCTAATCGATTATATGAACGTGCTTACTAAAGCTAGGAAAAATTGAGCAGCATTTCCTTTGTTTATACAACTTTCCTCATGTCACATACCAACTCCCAAACATCCATAACAACATTCACAATATTATCGGCAACAATCACCATTCGTCTACATTATTCACATTTCACAATTTCACGTCAATTCCTCCATAATCATGGTCATAGTTCACTATTACGTTCTCTCACATATAATGCTTATCCCATGTTCTAAATGTCATTCATAACATACTTACAATCACAACATATCAATAATCATGACTCAATCCAAGCTTTCACTCAAAATGACACTATTCCCACATTCATGACCCATTTTCTATATTCTTCTACAATCCAAGTGTTTCAACTTCTCAATACCTTAAAAAAATAAAAATACCACAAAACTTACCTTAGATAGTGTAGGAATAAGCCTTGAGTGGAAATACTTCTCTTGCACCAAAACCCTAGTTCACTTCCATTGGAATTCCTTGGCTTGGATGAACTTCAATATGTTTCATACACTTGATTTTTGTTGGTTTGATGAAGTTGATCATCAATTTCTCTTGGATTCTTGTATGGGAAGTGTGGAGAGTGTTCTAGAGAGTTCTTGAGGTGAGGAGAGGAAAATTTAGAGATGGGAAATGAAAATAATGAACTTGGGTCCCTTATTTAAAACTCAAAGACACACATACGGTCCGTACAATTTATACGATCCGTATGTGTAACCGTATAATGGTTGCAGTGGAGACTCTTCTCTGGACAAGTTCTACGGCCAGTATCTTTTATACGGTCCGTATAGTGAACCGTACAATCTGCAGTTTTTCGAATCTCGTTCTCGTCGACTAGTTTATTCTTCAATCCTTATGGAACCTTCTTAACACTTGTTTAACACCTCATTAACAATCTAAGGGACATTATCACTCTTCTCCAAAACATTATTAAGCCATCATTAACTTGTCACTCGTAAATCTCTTCCGATACATAACGTATACCTTGCCTTTCTTGGCAAACTTTCTTCTCTTACTTTGAATGTCTTTGAAACCTCAATTAGGATCATCAAATGCTATTTCTTACTTATCAAAATATCGTATACTTCGTGCCCTTCGTTAGTCTATTCACTGTGCATGAACGAAAAAAATTTCGAGGTGTAACATAGATGGTCAGTTTGAGAGAACTATTTAGGTTCTGGAGGATAGGTTGCGGGTGTGTGTGATTGATTTTGGGGGTCATTGGGACTAGTTCTTGCCCTTGGCGGAGTTTGCTTACAACAATAGTTATCATTCGAGTATTGACATAGCACCATATGAGGCTCTGTATGGCAGGAGATGTCGCTCTCCGATTGGTTGGTTCGATGCATTCAAGGTGATCCTTGGGGTACTGACTTGTTGAGAGATTTATTAGATAAGGTGAAGTTGATTCAAAAGAAGCTTATTGCCGCTAAGAGTAGACAAAAGTAATATGCGAATCGGAACGTTTGCGACATGGAGTTCATGGTTGGTGATCAAGTTCTATTGAAGATTTCACCCAAGAAGGGGGTGATGAGGGTTAGGAAGATGAGAAAGTTAAGCCCTAGGTTTATTGGTCCTTTTGAGATTCTTCAACGTATTGGCAAGGTAGCCTATGAGTTGGAATTGCCGCCCGATTTGGCGGGAGTTCCCCTATATTCCATGTTTTCATGTTGAAGAAGTACCATTCAGACGGGTCTTACATAATCCAATGGAACTCGGTGTTATTAGATCAAAATCTATCCTTTTAGGAAGAGCTGGTGGCAATCTTGGATAGGTAAGTTAGGAAGTTGATATGTAAGGGGATAGCTTCAGTAAAGGTGCAGTGGAAGCACCGTCCAGCTGAGGAGGCTACATAGGATACTAAGGTGGATATGCGGAGTAGATACTCCAGCTCTTTATTGATTCATGTACTTTCCCTTCATTCTTTTTCATTCGAGGACGAACGCTTGTTTAATTGGTATTTGATGTAACGACGCGTTTGGTCGTTCAGGGCATTTTATCCTTTTCCCTAAATTACCCTTCCTATAGTTTCATTTTGGATTTTTTGACTTGTGGGGATGGGTGGCGCGGTTCCTAAAGCAATCAGGCGGGTTTTGATTGGTTTTGGCGATTTTAGAGAATTTTAACTTAAAGAAATGGAAAGGGATGACCAAAGTCAACATTGGGTGTATTATTGTTATTTTCAAAGTTTCATCGAATCCATTAGGTCTGGAATGTCATTTATAACTTAGAAGAGCCTTTGGTTTTGGTCCCGAGATGTTCGGGTGTGATTTGGGTCATCAGTTGAAATTATAAGTTTTAGATATTTAAGAGTTGACCGGGGTCGACGCCCGGTCAAGGGCACCTCTTTTGGGAAATTTGAGTGCTCGAGCGAGTTCCTTGCATTGTTTATACTTGGTCTGCATATTTAGTTTGTGTCCGGGAGGTTTCGGGTGAGTTTCGGTATCCATTTGAGTTTGGGGGACACCAGAATTTCTTTGATTTCCTTCTTTGCGTTCAAGAGGGAGGGGCTGCTTTCACAAAGAGGAGATGGGTTGCCTGGCACAAGCGCAAAGCCCGTGTTCGCGAGACCTTGTCCGCGTTTGCGGAGACCTAATTTCTTAGACGGGTCGCGTGTCATCGTAATCGCGATCAAGGGAATCACTGAACAATGATTTAATTCTAAATTTTGAAGGGAAGACTTCATTCTCAAATATTTGGAGTTCTAGAGCTCGATTTTGGGTGATTTCAAATCCTAAATTTAAGATTCCTCATTGGGGTAAGTTTCTAACTTCCATCTAGTCTTTATTCCATGATTTTATGCTTTTATTTCCATTAAAATCCATGATTATGAGTATGAGAATAAGGGTTTTCCATAATTTGGGGTTTTTGAGAAAACAGTGGAATTGAAGGCTAAAATGTGGTTAGATTCTCATGATATTTAGGCTATGGACTATAAAAACTTTGGGTAACATGATTTTAAATTCAATTTCTAGTTTTTCCCTTAGGCTCGAGTTTTAATATTTTAGGTTCATTTGGGGGTTCCGAACTCAATTATAGCAATATGTGTATTGTTGGGTTTGTATGACCTCCTAGAACACTAATTTGACTATGCTGACTTTGATTTCATGATAAATTGACCATTTTGAACTTCGGGGATTTGAAACGGGGCTTTAGGTTGACCTTTTCGAACCCAAATCCTTTTAAGGTAATATGGGTAACTATAGAATCACAATATAACGTAGATTTCATGTTTGTTAGACTTCAATTGTTCAGAAGCACTCCGGAAAGGGAAGGCGTTGGTGTGAGGATTCCTGGCACCTGTTCGGACTCGAGGTAGATTACAAATTATCTTAGACTCTAATTGGAGGGCATATATCGTTTATAAATATTGATGGGATATTTGGTGTGATGAGGGGTCCCACCTTAGTGACTGTGATGAGAACTTGGATGGGTACCGGTGTAATTGTGCGGGTTGTTATTATACATAGTAATTTGAGATGGGGAAATGCATATGGCCTTCGGGCATGGTTGCGGTGCTAAATCCACTAGTTTGATATGGTTGTTGTTTATGTGGGCCATGAGAGCCATGTTGATTAATACTTGCAATTATTTGATGTCGTTTACCTCGTCACTGCATGACTTGTATGAACCGTTAAAGAATGATCCATGTTGGTGCTTGAGTTGAAGTAGTTGAGAGTCCATGATACACTTGTTGTCACACCCCAACCTTCGTCAGGGTGTGACGGGCACCCGACTCTCATCAGAGTCAAGCGAACCCTTAAACGTCAACTCAAAATTTTTTTTTTTTAAAACAAGAATTGAAAATTGTAAATGAAATACCAAAATCGACACGTGGCTCGAGGCATCTCAAAACAGGATATATAGATACATACAACATAAAACAAGGCGAGCCGAAGGCCTCTGCCATTTCCGTACAACAAAATAACGGCCGACAAGGCCAAACAAGAACTATGACTCCCACGCTGTTCGCAGACTCCTATAGAGTACAACCCGTACAATATATAAAGCTATACCAAGACGGGACGATCTCCGAGCAAATGGAGCCGTCGACTCCCGTGCTATCTCCTCTAAGAAGCCGGGTCCCCGGTCGCGTCCACGAACTCGCGGGCATGAAACGCAGCCCCCGAAGAAAGGGGGTCAGTACGGAATATGTACTGAATATGTAAAGCATCACTGAAGCAAGAAATCGGAAAGTACAACAGTAAGCAAGTTTAGATTACATCAGGAAAAGTACAACAGAAAGCAAGTTTAGATTACCTGACATGAACTAAATGTTTAAATAAAATAGTCCCTTCGGACGGCCGCTTCCGGCCTAATAATAATAACAATAATAGTAATAACAATAGTAATAACAATAATAGTAGTACTAGTAATCCCCTTCGGGTGTGCCGGTTCCGACATACGTCTATCCCCGGCCCCGGACATGCCGGTCCGGAATAAAATAATGGCCCCTTCGGGCATGTCGGTCCAACATACGTCTATCCTGGCCCCATCGGACATGCTGGCCCCGACATAATCCTAGCCCCTTCGGGCATGTCACTCGCGGCATACGGCTACCCTGGCCCCATCGGGCATGCCACTCGCGACATAACACTAATCCTAGCCCCATCGGGCATAATAGTAATAGTAGTAAGAGTAATAAAATCTCACACCCCCATCGGAGTGGTTTTGTACGCACCCCCTTCGGAGTGGTTTTAGAAAAGCCTTAGAAAATAATATATCACACCCCCTTCGGAGTGGTTTTAAGAAAATCTGAATAATAAGATATCACACTCCCTTCGGAGCGGTTTTTGAAAAGTTTTATAAAATAGCACACTCCCTTCGGAGTGGTTTTGAAAAGTTTTATAAAATATCACTTAATAGAGTCATTTATAGAAGTTCCAAGGCAATTCGATTACATTCCGGCAAGTTACGGACGTTTGAGCATTTTTCCAACAAGATAGGAGGATACTAGTTCAATTGCACTGAATGAATAGTGCTCCATTTCAGAATTGGTTTTCGATGAACAGAATAACCCCCAGGCTCAAATTCAAGCCTAGTATACCTAGGACATGCCAAAAGAAGGGAAGGAATAGCTTTACATACCTCACGGTGCCTTATGCTCGCTTGAGCTCAATTCCCGTTTCGTCCGAATCTGCAAATGGTCACCTTTACCGCATTACTATTCATGAGAGTTAGCATTTCAATAATGAGTTCATACTTGACTACCGAAATTTTGGCAGCACTTCCCCTATAAATATAGCATCCCCGAGATTCAACTCGGCTCAGAATAACAACAACCAACCCAACAACAACATCAACAACATCAATAATCGCTACAAAGCACATATGAACACAAATAGTCTTTCTTTCTATATAATACATCGACTTCCATTCTAACTTCATACTTTTCATCCAATATCGACGTATTCATATTCATTCTCTAATTCGAGGCCATTCGAGTACGACTCAAGGACATTTCACATTATTCTACAAAATATACAAAATTTCCATCAAACCATAATTCATCCGAAACTTCCAATTTTCAATCATGAATTTCCATAGCACATTTTTGGCTTCCAACTTCACTAACAACATTCATGATTTGCATCTCAATGACTTCATTCTTATATTTACATAAACTATAATAAAGTCACATATTTTCCAACAACAACTTAACAATAATTTTTTTCATGCTAACTAGAATCATTAACTTCCAACAACACAATTTACATACTAAATAATATTTATTCATCTCCCCTTCACCAATATGCCACACGGCCACACACACACACCTCACCTACACACACCCACGGTCACCCTTCAACATTCACAACCCAACCAAAGTCGTCAAACTTCCATTTCCGATATAAAATACACGACAACTACAACTAGAATATAACATAAAAATTCAATTAGTCTTGCCTACACACACATGCAAACACACGGCCAAGACACACCCACCATGCTTCCATAATTCTCACCTAATTCTAATCATTATAGCATATACACTTATTTCATAACATAAAGCATGAAATCCATACCTTTCCTTCAAATTCCAATCTTCCGCAAACGTAGTTCCTTCGCCAAACTAATTATACCACGTCGAAGAGCGTCTTGAACTTGCTAAGAATTCGCGAAGAAAAAGATTTTTGGATCAAGATTGAAGGCTAGGGAATTTTCTTCTTTTTTTTTTTTTCTCTTTTCTCTCTTGGCCGAAGGCCTTTTCTCTTGTTCTTCTTGATTTTTCTTTTGCTCTTCTTGAATATTCTTGAAGCCTAATCCCTCTTATACATATTAATCACATGGATTAATTTCCATAGGCTTGGGCCTTATGTTGGCCGGTTGGGCTTCTCTTGGGCCTTAATTCTCTTAATTTTTTTTTTGAGCCCAATTGGCTACAAATCTTAATTTGCAAATTCCCGAAACAAATTTTCAAGATTCCAATTTTGCCCTTGGCCCTCTCCAATGTTCTCGTGTCAACACTTTCCATAAGTAACAACATACACCTCACATAAAATCAAAGCGTGGCCTTATTCTTACAAATCTCAATTATGTCCAAATTTTCCGAATGTGCAAAAACACGGGATGTAACACTTGTGCTGATCCATTTTTACAATATTACATATGGTACTTGATATTGTTACATACATGTATTCATACATTTTGATGATAAGTAGTGAAATAGGTAAGATTGAGGTTTACACCTCCTGATGATGTTTGGGATCAGGTTATGTGCCACAACATAGGATCGGGTTGCATTCTGCAACATATATATAATCTATGGATTGGGTTGCATGCCGCAACATGAGGTCGAGTTGCACGCCGTAAAGGGTATACGGACCTCGCGAGTCCCTCATGGCTAATGATTACGTGGCAAAGCCCGTAGCATGTGTGTACCAGGTTTGAAATTTGCAATTGCATTGCATTCATACCTCAATATATTTATCATTCTCTATGTGTTTTATGTGCTATGTGTTTTCATGTCTTGTTTTGATACTGAACTAGTAGTGTAATTGGTGAGGTTAAGTTGAATCATTGTGACAAGTGTTTGGCTTCAATCTTTATATCATGTGTATGTGTTTTCCCTTCATTATCGGTCTGTGATGCCTACGAGTACCTGTGGTTGTACTCATACTACACTTGCTACACTTTTCTTTGTGTGTAGATATTGATCCTTGTTCGAGCGTTAGGCCTCGTGATTAATTCGAGGTAGTCCATTTTGAGATTACAGGGTGTGCCATCAGATAATTCCCTGGTCTTAGATCTCCACCTATCTTATGTTTCCGTCTATGAGATTTAAGACAGTTTTGGATCTTATTTTTCAGAACTGTATTGTTTTTAGAAGCTCTTGTATGAGTTACACAAGGTTTTGGGGTTGTAAAGACTAAGTTATCATTTCGGCACTTATTTATGCTATCAAGACTATTATATAATATTGTGTACTTAATTTTTGTATCTTTCTTGCGAACAGATGATTAACAATCGCGGATGGTCCGCCTACCGGGGGGATAGTGTAGGTGCCATCATGATCCGTGAAATAGGTCTTACACATTTCAAGCATGATCCTCTTTATCCTTTTTTTACTTGTTGTGTCATTCACCCCAGATGACTTGGTAAAATATTTTTTTTCTTGTCTTGTCTGTTCTATTTATGTTTGGTGTGTCTAACCTAATGTCATACGTGGGGAACCTATGAATCCTTTGTGCTAAATCCTAAACCTTTAGTGATATCGAATTTGCTTTACCCCATTTTGTGTCTCTATAATGAGACCTTATTTTGCCTGTTTGTATATAAAAGAGGTATAACTGGTATCTAAGAATGCATTGAGTGATGTCCTAGGGCTAGGAGCCTAAGGAGAGGCTTTAAGTTCCCTACTCAGCCTTACCTTTTTTGTTTTAAGCTGTTAGGGTTCATTCGTGTTGTATCATGAGACCATAGGAACCTCTATGAGCATGTTTAATGTATTAAAGTGAAAATTTGCTTCAAATGAGTACTGTTTGTTCAAGCCCCAAGGTTGTTCTAATTAAAAAGGATTTCTGACAACGTATTTTAATAAGGGAGCATCAAAAACTGAAGACTCTATGTGTATGCGTTGTCTCTTGCCATCTATATATTCCCCTGTTTGGCATCCCTGCCCAGCTGTGTCTTGGGATTTCTGTCCATTTGTCTGAGTCTTCTTGCCAATATGATTAGTCTTAATGAACCCCTTTAGCTTGACCATCTAGTCTCTTTATTTGTGTTTTCTATGCAACAATGACTCTGTTGAAGCTCAATTGATTCTTCCAATTTTTCTGGAACTGTGACATGTGTAGTGTATTTCGTAATGTAGTAGTATGAGAAGGAAAAGCAAAATATGCATCTTAAACCTTAACTAGAAAATACCTTGTGTTGGATTTCTGTTCTCTTGTTGTACATATTCTTTCTTTTAGTAGGAAGAATATGTTACCCCTTGTAGTCCTAATATTACTCTAAGTACAGAGGTGTATACATTTTGTATACTTTAGGTATACAGAAGGTATACCCAATTTATATATACCGGTATATCCAAAGTCTGATTGTCTGATTTGTATATGCCAATGAGTATAGCTATTCAAACTCTTCTTCTCCTCCTTTCTTGGGATGATATATTATGATATACCATCAGACATACGAAAGTATACACCCATATGGTATACAGGGGTGTATATAATGTATATACATGGTATATCATCGTATGTTGGGTTGTGTTGATTGTGCTAATTGGGAATTTTTTTCTTGTTTCTACCTATATATATATATATATATCCATGGTACATTGGATTGTCTTTGTTTCGTCATTGGGCCGGATCACTCCCCTTTCTTCTCTTTTTCATATCTAGTGATGTGTGCGCCTATTAGGGGGCATGTGGTATTCATGTTATATTTCGTATACCTCTGTGCAAATTTTGTGTATGTTCAATGCGTACAAACTTCCCATGTGTGTTTAAGTGATGTTTCTTATATCGAAATTCCTCTGTTGATTATTGTTAAGTATAGATGTGTTCTACACCTACTTTCCTTTTCTCAGTTGCATGAACGTCCCTGCGCGAGCCTTATTGGGCCTATCTGCATTGCGCCATTTCGATTGGGCCAAAGGCCCAACATCAATCTTAACTCAAGTCCAGCCATGGGTAAAAATGGCACAACATTTAGCTGGTGGGCTTAGTAAACCCACCAGCCCATTTAAATTGCAATTTTACATTTATATGTGCACTTGTAAAAATATTTGTATTATTGAAACCCGTTAGAACCTAGACAAAATACGATGGGCAAATGATGCTAATATCGTTAGAATTGATGGAGAAACACTTTTCCTAAGTGGTTTAAGGTTTTCCTTACCAAAGTTAGAAATCATTTTCAAGAACAAGGATAGTTTAGCTAAGTACACAAGGGTTGATTTTTAAATATATAAATACTTTAAATTTATTTGAAACAAATGGGGTAAAATATATTTTCTAGACATGCAGTGTTTTGGACCTTAACCCACGAGAAAATGGAACAGTTTGAGTTTGAGCACACAAAAATGATTTCTTCTTGAAATGTTTTAATGTGCACTTCAAAACCAAAAATTCCCCAATTCGAAATTATTATTACATTCACCCAATTTAGAAGTTCTACAGCTAGTTTTAAAGAGATTTCAAGCACCAAATTCAAGTTTCTTCTTGGGGGTAAGATTCTAAGCTCAATCTTAGTAATTACTAATGATTTCTTTCATTATTTTATCTTTCTTTCCATGATTTGGGGTAGAAACCTTAGGATTAAAACCCAACTTCATAATAGTGTGTGTATTACATGAGATTAATGCTAAGATTTAGGCCTCTTGAATCTATCTTGTGGATTTAGACATACTAATCAATGGGTAAACTATTCCTAAGCTTGAATTTCCTATTCAATTCAAAATTCTTGATATGAAATTAAGGGTTTTTCCATAATTTGAGATTTTTGAAAATTTATGAAATTGGAGGCTCAATTGGGTTAGATTTCTATGAAACTTAGGATTATGAGTATTAAGATTATGGGAAGCTTGTTTCTAATTTAAAATTTCAGTTTTACCCTTTTGGGCCCGTGGTCACTTTATGGGATGTGTTTTGGGGTTTCGTTTAGAAGTATAGCAATATGGGTGTCCATAGATTCATATTCTAACATAGAATATATATTTGATAGACTTTGATCGTTCTTAGGCTCTCCGAAAGGGAAAGGTGTTGGCTTGAGGTTCGTGGCACCTGTTCGACTTCGAGGTAGGTTATGACTTATGTTTTTAGACTCCGGTTAGAGAATCATACGTAGTTTGTAGATATTGACGGGGAAATAATGATACACCTTCGGGCATGGCTATGGTTATGATTCCACCAGTTTGGTATTTATGTTATTACGTGGGCTTGTCGCCATGTTTGCTAATATTTGCCATTATTGATTGAATCTACCTTTATCACTTGATATCTCCCTTGTCTCATGGAAAAGGGAAGGATAATATTATCGAATTGAGTTATGATTGTTATTCATGACATGCATCTATTGATTCTATGATTTGCGATGTTGTTATTGATTCCATGCATGACATGCCTTCCATTTTCATATATGACTTATATGATGGTGGGAGAGTGATCGATAGTCTCCGAGGTCTTTGTCGGAGAGCGAAAGTGATTGACAGCCTCTGAGGTCTTACCGGAGAGTGAGAGTTATTGAGGGCCTCTGAGGTATTTTCCGAAGAGCGAGAGTAATTGATAGAGTCTAAGGTCTTTTTCGGAGAGTGAGAGTTGTACATGGACTTCTCGGGTCTCCTATGGGTCATGGCTTTGAGGCATAGACCTTCGCATGTATGTACCGGAGTGGATAGTTGGCTAGAGCACTGCATTGCATTGTATTACATTCATTCATCTACTTATGACTGCTTATTTGGTGATTCGCATATTCTTTCTGAACTTTTATTTGAAGTATGATTTCGTGACTGTAGTTGATTGCCTTATCTTCTATACTTGTTGATTTCTAAATATTATATGCATTATCTAATTGTTGTCAGCCTATGATACCTGCGAGTACTAGTGTTGTGCTCATACTACTCTTGCTGCACTCTTTGTTGAGTGTAGAGTTTGATCCAGGTTCCTGTTCGATACCTCGTGACAAATCCGAGGCTATCCATCAGAGACTTCAGGGTGAGCTACCAGCCATACCTGCAGTCCTGGATCTCTTCTTATGTTATTCTGTCGACTTCCTATTCTACAGACAATATTCTATTCCAGTGCTTTGAGACTTGTATTTTCATTATTCAGATAGTGTTTCATTTTAGAAGCTCTTGTACAAGTTAAGATTAGGTCTTGATATTGTATTTATCCAGTATTTTCTGAACTTATTATGTATGTGTATATATATATATATATATATATATATATATATATATATGGCAAAACTACTTAGTGTAACATTCTGTAATTATTTACGCATCTCTTGCTAAGTTTTCATTTGATTTTGGGAAAGGTTCACCTATCGGGCGGGATAGTGTAGGTTCCATCATAACTAGCGAAATGGGTCGTGACATGCATGTCCCAAACAAACCTCCTCAGCATGTGCTGGCTCATCCTCCTCAATCACCTCTTGCTCGGGAGGTGCTACTCAAGTATGGCCCTAAGGTGCCACTGGTTTTGGTACACGAACTCTGCCCCTGCCACATCCCCTGCCCCTTCGACATCCCCTACTCACCGCCCCACGGCTGACTGCCTCTAGCATCCGATCCGCAAGGACCATGATTAGGAATTGTTTGATCGTCTTTCTCTGAGGAAGAGTCGAAATAGAATCAACTTGAATTCGGGACCGCTATTCGAAATCTTAGTGAAACACTGGATTTCTTATCTCATGCAACGAGCTAGGGTGTAGGTGTAAGTGTAGGTGCAGGCTCATGCTCTCGAGCCGCGGTCTATCCAGTCCACACCATCTATGAGAAAGAGTGATACAAAAAACTCGGTATTCGATAAAGTCAAAGACGCACGATAAGAATGAAAGAAGCAAAATTTCGTAAATGCTCTGTAGCCTCTTGAAGATAGGTACGGACGTCATCGTACCTATCTGCAAGACTCTACTAGACACTGTTCATGTACTTGTGAGACCAATGAACCTAGAGCTCTGATACCAAAATTTTCACGACCCAAAATCCCCAACAAAGGCTAAGTCGCGAAACATGAATAAATTGGGGAATTAAATAAATGAAATCATGATAAGTCTCATAATAAGTCTAACAGAAATAAGGCCATAAGTAGTCTAAGTCAATGCATCTCCCCAAAACCTGGAAGTCACAGTACATGAGCAACTAAATTTGGATACAGTCTAGAAATACTACATAAATTGCCTGAAGTGAACAAAGACAAAAAATAAATGCTAGAGTGAAGTCCGGTGCTTTGGGACCCTCATCAGTATAACTGTAATCCAAAATAGCGACCCAACAATCACTGAACCAAGATGCTCAACTCATACTCGGATTTGTACCTGCACACAAAATGTGCTCCAAGTGTAGAATGAGTATGAGAAGCACGTGTATCCAGCAGCATCATTGACCGACCATAAACTATAGTGATGATGGGGGTTGGTACTTCTGATACTCCTCTACTTTCTTTTTTAGTTTAAAATCCACAATTCATTAGTATTCAACAAGTATAGAAAATGCGTACACTACATCAATTCACATAATCCATTTCGAATCAGGCTTAGCCGTAAAGGTTCGGTTTTCTCCTTAGTTAAGACAAGTTTAAGAGTAAAGATACCATCTTTATATTACTTATGACAAGTACGAGCATAGAGATCCCATCTCTATATACTTTAGGCACACATGGCATGAAAACAAGGCAAACAACATAAACGGTATGAGATGTAAAGGAATGCATACAAATGAAAGTGAATAGTATGCAACATAATGGCCATATGCACCGGTATAGACAAGATCCTACAGTAGGTTTCACGAAACCCATGGGGGACTCATGAGGTCCATATACCCACCCGGAATACCACATATCCCGGAGCTCATTGGGTCTCAACTGTTGACTGAAATAACATCATCACTACAAATTATGTTCCATATCCAATATTCGGCCCTCCAGGCCCCTAGCTTTTAATTTACCAGTCATATGCTAAAGATATCATGAAAGTATGAATAGATATGCGTACATCGTGCAAATGCATAATATCAAGTCAATATCAAGATTATAGGTCCTTTTCATAGTTCAGACGAGGCGTGGAGTGATGAATTCAACCTAAGTCATTAGTCGCAAGTATTCAGTCAAACCGTGGCTCTCATGGCCCAGATAAATAATAGTCATACTGACCTAAATAGATTTATCCACCATTCTCATGGCCCGAAGGCTAAACACATAACCTCTATCACATATAGTGTTCAGTTCATATTTTAATTACCCATACAGATACACCGGTAACCGCACAAATATTCATCACCTCATGAGTACGAGACCACAAATTCCCCATTACACCCCTTATTTATATTAAACAAAAGATAACAATACATAAATGGTCTAGTACGTCTCAACTTGCCTGAATCTGAAGCCGAAGAGTCACTCCATGGCCTTTCCTTTCCTCTGAGCCTCCAAACAAGCCCACTCTATTCAAATATGGTATTTACATGAGAATACGAGTCTAAAGATACCCATAAAGCCATATGAAGAATTCGGATCCAAAAAGCCAACCTAAAACCCCGTCAGAAACCTTGAAGGTTAAAATGGTAATTTATCATGAATCTGGGTCTAATATGGTCAAATTAGGAATTTACATTATTATACGAATCCAACAACACCCATATTTCTATACTTAAATCTGAATCCCATAAATAGCCCCAAAAGATAACCCTGATCCCACAAGGGCAAAACTGGAATTTAAGCCTAAAATCATCTTACACATAGTCTAATTAGTCCATATCCTAAAAATCATCAAGTTCTAATCACAATTGAACATTCAATTTCATGAATCCATTAAACCCATTTCTATGGAAAACCCCATATTTTCTACTTTAGAAATCATGGATCAAACCTTAAACTAAAGGAAGAAATCAATCGAAATTGCTTAGATTAAGGTTTTAGATCTTACCCCAATGAAGACACTAGAATCTAGCCTTTGAAATCACTTAATTCTGAGCTTTATAGCTTCTAACATGGGTATATGAAATAATGAACTCGAAATGGGGTTTTTATCACTGCCCAGTCACGTTACCCGTCGCGATTGCGAGGGCCATTCTCGCGGTCGCGAGAGTCTTACCCGACCCTCCCCAGCTTTTTCTCTACGCGATCTTGACCTAGCCCACCGCGATCGAGACTCTCTTTCCCTTCCTTCATCGCGGTCACGTGACCCTCATCACGATCGTGATGAAGGAAACCAGATGACGTACTGAAGCTAATTTTTCGATTTTCCAAAATTCCCAGTCCAACACCCAAAACTAATTTTGATTCCCCCAGACACAAACCAAATATGCATTTCTATCACAAAACACACAACAAACTCGCACACACACTCGAATTTCCCAAAAGAGGTTGTCTTGACTCGAGGTTGACCAAGGTCAGCTCCAAAACTTGTAAAATTCAACTTTCCAACCAAGGACCCAAATCACACCCGAACGCCTCAGGACCCAAACCAAACACTCGACTAAGTCATAAATGACATTCCGGAACTAATGGGATCGACAAATATCCCTGATGTTTGACTTTGGCCAAATTACTCCATTTTTGAATCTCTAAAACTTCTAAATTTACCAAAATTGATCCGAATCTTGCCTGATTGCCTCGGGAATCGTACCACCAACCCCTCAAGTAATAAATATACAAAATCAACCTCGGGAAAGGTATTTTAGGGAATTCTAGGTGGAAGGCTCAAAATGACTTAGCGAGTCGTTAATATACCATTCATACAAACATTACACAGAGGGCCTTTCATACAAACATTCCGGAGAGAGCCATATTTGTTAACCATTTACCATTCATACCAATATTGTCGAGAGGGCCATTCATACAAACACTGTCAAGAGGGCCATTCATACAAACATTATCGAGAAGGCCATTCATACAATCATTACCGAGAGGGTCATTTATACAAACGTTGCCGAGAGGACCATTCATTCAAACATTACCGAGATGACCATTCATACAAAAAATTGCTGAGAGAGCCATTCATTCAAACATTGTCGAGAGTGCAATTCATAAAAACATTTTCGAGAGGGCCATTCATACAAACATTGCCAAGAGATACATTTATATGAACACTATCGAGAGGGCCATTCATACAACATTTTCGAGAAGGCCATTCATTTAAACATTGTCGAGAGGGTCATTCATACAAATATTGCCGAGAGGGCGATTCATAAAAACATTGCTGAGAGGGCCATTCATGCAAACACGGCCGAGAGGGCCAGTATTCATTGCCAAAAGGACCATCATTCATAGAAAGTACGAAAGAAAGACAATCTAGTCGAGAGGGCCATATCTGCTCAACAATCGTTTGCATCCATTAAAATTCTCGAGAGGGCCGTGCATTCATATCAGGAAAAGAAATGCATAGAGACATTCACGGGCAAGCAAATGCCAAGAGGACAGTGAACATACTGAGAGGGCTATGCAATCAAACAAACTACGCAGGAGTAGACGCCAAACATCTGAGAGGGATCATGAAATGAAGTCAGCCAAGAGGGATGACGATACCGACTGAGAGGGTCGGCCATGTTGGTACCCGACGTAAATAGGTTTTAAAGCTACTAAGAAGGTGAACATTCGATGAAAACCGGATCCAGATCCATGCAGAGCATACATGGAACTTTTTCTTAGGCAGCCGGTCGAGATAGGGTGCCGATGAGAGTCAAGATCTCTAAACAAGAATTGGGGATCGCTCTGCACTACACTCAGCCACACTCATCTTTCAAATGTGTTTTTCTTTTTAAGAAGTAGATTTGTGTTTCAAAATCCCCCAACCGGCCAGGTGAGCACCAGGATGTTTTCTAAACCAAAAAACAAGACACTCATACTCTCCAGGAATTATATTCATGTACCCTCTTACCCATGGGTGTAAAGTGCACCACATTCAAGCCTTACAGTGTACAAGCCTCTTTTTCGTTTAGGTTTGGTCCGTCAAAGGGCCCGAAAACTAAGGCATTATCGCATAATGGATATCATTTTCAAGCCAATTGAATCGAACTATAGGTGACCTGATTCCCAAACCCAGGGATATACAGGTAAACTCAATACCAGAGAATTGGTCACATTCTAACAGATCACTCCAAAACCTCTCAGTTTTGACACTAAAAAGGTTCGAGAATTATTTTTAGAAAATGCCACGCATTAGAAGTCTTGTTGATTCAAACTATAAGTGTCCTGCATTTTCAATTAGCCTGAGATATGTAGGAAACCTAACAACCCGAGTCCGGCCATAGTTTTGAAACTTGCATGCATTTCTTTTGCCTTAATTGAGAAATAACCTGACTGGATGCCTTAAGTAAACAATGATCAATTGATAAGTATTTTACTCCATTAAAACAAGGAATTTGATTACTTACATCTCAATTTTATAATTAATTTAGCTTAATTGCATTTGTTTTCAAAATTGGTTGCAATTGAAATGACCTAATTGATTTACACGATAATTATGGCCATAATTGAAATATTTTCGGTTAAGATTTACATTTCTGATTATGACCACATTTGCAAAACTTGCCAAATCATTTTCTTTTTCATTTCAACTCACAATTTAGCCAAGGCCCAACTATCCCTAGTCGTGACCCGGGCCCAATTCGGAGTTAAAAGGGGTTTAAACCCTTTTTCATTTCATTTCAACGTTTTCCCTCAAATGGAAAAACCTTAGGCTCGATGCTTCTCTCTCTTTCCCTCGGGTGACTCTTTTTGCCGGAAATGATAAGTTTTCAAGTGTGTTTGCTTTTGATCAGTATTGTCAAGAGCGATTAATGCTCTTGCCCTCTCTCATCCTCACCATCGTGAATCAACCTCAAAGGTGAGTGGTATTTTTCAAGAGAAACCACTAGTAAAATTTGGTCTTTTAGTTCTGAATACATATTTTTCTTTGTGGTTGCGTGGTCATTGAGTTGTGGAGGAGCTAAAGAGAATCCCTACTTCCAATCTCGAAAAGGCAGCCACTACAAAAAGTAATTTTTTATCCTTTTACTGTTAATTTCAGTGTTCCTATGTGTTATGTGTGTGTGTTTGTATATGTGTTAGTTTAATTTTTTCTTGTTTATTTAAGGATGAATGCTAATTTTCTAAGTAAAGCTAGGTGTGATTTTCTTAAGTTTATTGATATGTGAATGGTCTAGTTTAGTTCATAGCATTGTGTTTAGCCTAGTTTGGTTTAAGTTAACTAGGTTGATCATGTGATTTGTTTGCAATTAGATTGAACAGTTCCAGGTGTAGTCATGAGTTGTCTTTAATTCCTTGAAGAAGTAATTTAGCTTAACTACCATGCTCAGCTTAGTTATGTGAGGGAATAGAGGTTATGCAAACAAATTTCATAACTTGTATGTCAAAATATTGTTTGATGAGCTACTGTGGGAAATTGAACTTAGACTTGACTACTATATTGGAAGCCTGAATGAGATTCAACTGACTTTGTTCCATACCACCTGGTGAGAGCTTAGAGGTGTAATAGATGGAAACAAGTCAAGGTACCAAGATTAGTAGATCATTTATCATGTTTAGTTTACTGCTTTTAGCTGTACTTTGTTTTGCTGTTATTTCACTTTTTTTGCTCTCCAATTTTTTGGAGTGGCTTTACTTGTACAGAACTTTTTTGCTTTTTAATAAATTCCCATCACTCTGTGGTGGTTTAATTAAAAAAAACATTGTGTGTTAAGTCCATTTATGTTATTGTTGTGGTTATGAGATTTGAAGAAGATTGATAATTTTTTAGCATGATAATTTTTTAGCATATTATATGTGTTCTTGCATGTTTATGTGATTAGTGTAGTTGTCAACCTGTTCAAGAGAGATTGTGTGATTAATAACTAAAATGTTGTTTGGCTTAGCATGATGGTTGTCCAGCCTATGTGGATGTATGTTGTTAAATCTCAATCATTAACCTAGTTTAGAATTATATATTTAGTTTTAGTTCAGTTTAATCCATGAGATAAAAAGAAGAAATGGTAGAACGTTTATGAAATAGTGTAATAACTGTTCGAGTATAAGCAATTCAGTTTGGTTTGAATTGGCACAATTGGTTTGAAGTGGAAAGATTGGGATAGTTATAGGTGTTCTTGATTTGTTATAATACTCACATGCCCCATTTACTTGACTGCTCCATGATTTAATCTTTTGATAGGTTAGTGCTCTATACAAATACTTGTGTAAACTAGCTAAAATCAGTAAAAATGGTTATAGAATATGATGTTGGCCTGGGCCAACCTCTAATGTAGTTGTAGTTCTGTCTGTAAAGGTAAAATTGGTCTGTGGTCCATTTTGTAGTAGTCAAGAGTAAATTTTGAACTAAGGATTGAAATTTGAGCTTAGCTTAAAATGTTTCAATGGTGTTAATCTTATATGCTTAGACTAAATAGAAAAATGGTACAAGTGAACATAGGAAGAGGTTATCCCGGGTGGATGTTAGTTGTTTGTGATAATTTGTGGTTTGGAAAGTTTTCTCCATGCAAGTTTTGGAATTGTTTTTATTTTCAACCTGTTGACATTTTGTGCTTGGTGTGACTGTTGAAGAGATTCTCTTTTAAAAATGAAAAAGACCAAAATTTCAGGACTAAGTCTTTGCTCTATTTTCACTAGCACCTTCTTTTTCTCATAAAGCTTAAAACCTGAGAAATCTGAAAATATGTTGAAAGATATGTGCACAATTAAAAATTGGAATTAAACTGCCTTGGTCTTTCATTTCAAGTATGATCCTCTTTAC
Source organism: Lycium ferocissimum (assembly GCF_029784015.1). NCBI lineage: Eukaryota > Viridiplantae > Streptophyta > Magnoliopsida > Solanales > Solanaceae > Lycium > Lycium ferocissimum. The sequence continues at coordinate 98,860 of NW_026722930.1, read as the reverse complement.
CCCGTTTTTTGACTTCTTGTGGCATTGACCCCAGATAACTTGGTAAAATGTTTCTTTTCTTGCCTTGTCTGTTCTAGATATGTTTTGTGTGTCTGGCCTAATGTCATATGTGGGAAACCTGTGAATCCTTTGTGCTAAATCCTAAACCTTCAATGATATAGAATTTGTTTTACCCCAGTTTGTGTCTCTAACTCTCTATAATGAGACCTGTTTTAGTCTGTTTGTATATAAAAGAGGTCTCACTTGTATCTGGAAGGCATTGAGTGATATCCTAGGGTTATGAGCCCAAGGAGAGGCTTTGAGTTCCCTACTCAGCCTTACCTTGGTTGTTTTATGCAGGTGAGATTCCTCCTTGTATCATGAGACCTCTAAGTACAGAGGTGTACTTATTTGTATACTTTAAGTATACAAAAGTCATCCCCACTGTATATACTGGTATATGCAAAGTCTGATTATTTGATTTATATATGCCAATGAGTATAGCTGCTCAAACTCTTCTTCTCCTCATTTCTTGGGCTGATATATTGTGATATAACATCATACATACGAAAGTATACACCCATATGTGTGCTCTGGTATACAAGGGGTGTATATCATGTTTATACATGGTATATCAGCGTATGTTGAGCTATGTCGTTTGTGTTAATTGGGCCACTGTTTTTCTTGTTTCTACCTATATATCCATGTTATATTGGACAGTTTTTATTTCGTTATTGGGCCGGATCACTCCACTTTCTCATCTCTTTCATATTTAGTGATATCTGGGCATGTTAGGGCCCTGTGGTATTCACGTTATATTTTGTATACCTCTGTGCAATTCTATGTATATTCAATGCGTACAAACTGCCCAAAAGTGTTTTTAAGTGATATTTCTTAATTGTTAATTATTGTTAATTATAGATGTGTTCTAACTCCCAATTTCCTTTTTGCCTTTGCATAAGCACCCCTGCGTGAGCCCTATTGGGCCTATCTGCATTCCGCCATTTCTGTTGGGCCAAAGCCTACCACCCATCTTAAATCGAGTCCAGCCACAACCTTGAAGGCCCAGCGTGGGTAAAACGGGTGCACAATTTAGCTGGTGGGCTTAGTGAACCTACCAGCCCATTTAAATTGCAATTTTACATTTATATGTGCACTTGTAAAAAATATTGTATTACTGAAATCATTTAGAACCTAGTCGAAATGAGAGTAGGTAAACTATGCTAATATAATTACAATGGATAGGAGATCCATTTCAAACAGACGCGATCCAAATCTGACATGGTAAAATAATAAATAAATGTTCCTCTCAAGATCGATTAGGAAGATAAACACTTTCCTATGTGGTTTAAGGTTTTTTTTTTTTTTTTTTTACAAAAGCTAGAAATCTTTTTCAAGAACAAAGATATTTTACCTAGGTACAAAAGGGTTGATTTTTAAACATACAAATACTTTAGATTTGTTTTGAAACAAATGGACTAAAATAGCTTTTCTAGACAAGTAGTGTTTTGGGCCTCGGCCCTACAAGAGAATGGAACAGTTTGGGTTTGAGCCCACAAAGATGAATTCTTCTTCAAATGTGTTAATGTGCACTTCAAAACCAAAAAAACAACTTCATTCGAAAGGGGATAAAACTAAGGGCATTTTACATAAATAGCAAACATTTGGGGTTTAATCAAGCTGCATAGCTAATGTTTCAATATTTACGTTCTGTAGCAAATTAGCCCAGCTCGCACATGTGTATTCAATTTTTTTTTTTAGCCGTATTCATGAATACAACAATTTTTTTCACTGTATTTATAAAATGACTATCTGTATTCATAAATTGGCTTGTTGTATTCATGAATACAACAAGTAAAAATTGAATACATATACACCAATAATTACACAAATATCATATTTTCCGGTATGTATACAGCAGATACAGGCGAAAAATACAGTATAAAATATTCATACACCAAAAAATTAACAAATATGTCATATTTTCCGGAATGTATACAACAAATACAGGCAAAAAATACTGTATACAACATAGATACACCAAAAAATTAACAAATATGCCATATTTTCCGGTATGTATACAACAAATACAAGCGAAAAACATTGTATACACGGTAAATATACAACAAATACAACAAAAATCTGGACTTTTTCCAGATCTGACCGGAAAAAAATTCCGGCGAATACAACGACAACATTTTTTTTCCGACGTAGATCTGAATTTTTTTTTCTTTTCCGGTGTAGATCTGAGTTTTTTTTCTTTTCCGGCGTGCTCTCGTCGGCATTTTGAATTCTTCGTGGTGGCGACGGCGGAGATTGGAGGGACGTCGTCGGAGCTTCGTCGACCAGCGGAACCAGCTATAAAAAATTTGTTTGGTTCGCCGGACTTCGTCGGCCAGAACCAGCACCGTCGCCGGAGCTTCGTCGGTGTTGAGGCGGTGTCGGAGTCTACAGTTTAGTGGGGGTTTAGGTTTCAGTGCGTTAAGTATGTATACATAGGAATAAGCTACGCTATGTAATTTATATATATATGTTAGCTACGCTCTTTAGTTTTGTAAAACTATAGTTATGGGAAATAAATATGTATATATGTTAGCTACGCTCTGTAAATATTCCTAAAACTAATTGTAGATTTTACCGTTATTTATCAAGTCAAGGCCTTTTTCAAACAAACAAAGTACACTAAGTCATTTTTTTAGTTCATAAGGAACAAGTAAATTATACTACTTTAGACTAGAACTCTACCTAAAAGAAGCTTTAGGTGTTTTTTGGTCTGAAAAGGTAAAAATATAAACTTATTTGACTCAAAAATCAAGTGTATTTCACAAAGTTTTCTTTCCAAAAATATGGCATGAGTAGACAAGTAAATGCAAGACTACACTAAATATTTCTTATTTTATACATATCCTTTAAACAGATTTTTAACAACAATTTTAAAATCCGTAGATCAACCGCATTGGGCGGATTTCTTCTGAGGTGCATAACACCTTCCTCGGGAAATCACTACACTTACCCAAGCTCTGGTACACTTTTAAAAGGTTTTTGAACTAATAAACCTTTAAAACAAATGGTTTCGCAATTCCCATTATTAATTAGGGGGCGAATTTGTTTCAACCAACATAGGGCCAAGTTATGATAGTAGCTTTTGTACTCCGTGTAAAAGTGAACAGTAAAACCTAGTTTTTGAGATTTTCATGCTTATCATGTTCTGTTTTTCTTCTTCAAGGCTTGTCTGGCTCCTTTGGAGGATGGTGTATTCTTACATCAATTTTTCCTTTTCAAAGTAGATATTTTTGAGCATGTTGAGGACGAGTTGTGTCAAGATTTTCAGCTTTCTTTTGGAGTAAGTGTGATCTTCTTCCCTTACTTTTGAGAAGTACTATTTTTGTATATCCTCATCTTCATTGTCTATTTCACCCCAGGCAGACTTTCTCAAGATGGGTGATGTTGTGGGTTTTTTCTCTTCTCTTTCTGTGTCAGCCATTGATGCAAGGATTTCTTCATCATCAATTATTGTCTTATTCTTTTCTTCCTTATTTTGGCAGGCAGATTTGCTATAGAATCTTGATCTACATCATCAATATCTGAATTGTCCATTAATGCACCATCCTCTGTGTCTTCTGTTGAGGGTTGATCATCATAATTTGCATGAGTTTTTTATGTTTCCCCTTTCTGCTTCCTCATCAAATTTGTCCAGTGCTTTTCTGAGAGTTCTTACAATTCTTTTGATGGTCAGTTTTAAGGCTGACTCTTTATTAGATATCTTCTTCTTGTTCTTGCGTGGTTAGGATCCCTTTTTAGCTCAAGTTTGATTATGAGACTCGTGCAGTATGTCCCATATTTATTTTACAGTTGTATAAGAGGTGATTCTTGCATGGTCCTTAGGATCAATACTGTTCAAAAGAAGTCTTTTAGCTCTGACGTCCACGTCGTCTGTTTTGATGTCTTTATCAACGCTATGGATACTAATCATGGAACCATGTTCTTCTGGTCCATTCCAAATAATTTCCCAAAGGTCGATGTCTTGGGAAATAATGAAGTCTTCCATTCCTAATTTCCACCAGTAATAGTGGTCTCCATTGAAGTATGGTGGTCTTGTGGTTGATTGGCCTTATTGTTCTCCAGGAAGTGCAATTATCTTTTCAAAGTGCTAGCCTTTGTACAAAGATCTAGCTCTGATATCAATTGTTAATCGGGCTACGACCTAAGAACTCAAAGAATAAGGTTCTTTGAGTAACTATGCAAAAAGGTAAAGTGGAGAATAATAAATCAACACATGTATTTTAGCGTTGAAACATTCCTTACCCAAGGGAGAAAAAATTACGACCTGCCTCTTATAGGAATTTTCCCAAATTTCACTAAACATGACCAACTTGTTTCAGGTTACAACACCTTGTACACCCAAGGACTTGTTCCAAACAATTCCCTTCCCCAACTCTCTCTTTTCGCTCAAAAGTTCCAAAGTTTTAGGTCTCTTTCCACACACTTCAATGACTCTGCCTAGTCAAGGAAGTCCCTTACAACTCGATACATGCCAATTACACAATTCTAGAATGGAAATAAGTGGAACCACAACTAGAACCTAACTACTACAACTCAAGAACTCAAAGATATTAATAGGAACATATCCTTTGTTGTTGTTGTTGTTGTTGTTGTTGTTGTTGTTGTTGTTGTTGTTCTAGTCGGCTCTCTCGAGACTATGGTGTTGACTCTGCCCTTACTCTTGAGGTCTCTGTCTTTGGATGTGGTTAAGCTTCAAAGTTTCTTGACATGTTGTTTATAAAGGAGTGGTTGTCATCTTCTTCTTGTCCTAATTCATTCAAGTATTGGTTTCCCAATGTGTCCAGAAACCAGTCCTTATTTGACATGGAATTCCTTCTTTCCTTGTTGGCGCGTATGACTTCTCATTCTCCTATTCTAATGCTAATTCCATGTGTTCAACTTATGGTAATATTTCCATTACTTTAAATCCAACCTTTTGTTGAATGAATGAGTCAATATTCCAATTCTCTAAGTTAGCACGAACAACTTATCTTCGATAGTCTCCAGTCTTCTTTCCAAGGATCAGTTCCTTTGAGCAGTTCCTCGTTTGTTGCGAATGCTTCACTAGTTCCTTTGGAGATCTGTTTAGACTTATGGTTTTTCAATTACTTCCTTCAATCTTCCATGTACCCTGATTGTCTCTGGATACATAGTTTGTCAATCATTAAAACTTTTTTTTTTAAGCTTAGCACTACTATTGAGACAACAACATCTGAACAATTACTTTTGTTCATTAGTGATTTAATTCGTGTTTTTGTTAGGGATTTGGGTGCTTTAGCCCTAAAATTTAGGATTGAAATTTTAGGATTTGGAGGGTCAATTTGAAGTCATTTTTGGATGAAATTTCATATATTAGTTCCCTAAGGGATGAGTAACCCGATTTTGGAGAAATTTCCAATTTTGACCTCAGAGGCTCAAAGTTAACTTTTTGGTCGACTTATTAGTCTGAATTATTTTATATAGTGTTGAGTAGCTACTGGCTCAATGATCATGAGCTTACATTGAAGTTTTTATGATTTGACAAACAATGTACCCAAGGAAATCAACTAGAGATATAAGAAGGGAATCTTTTGAAGAGCAAGACATCCAATCAGATCACTAAAGGACTTAGTGAAGCAGTCACAACATTCAGAAGAACTGCTCAAGGAAACTGGTCCTCACGCAACTGGAGACTTAAGCTTTCATGCCGACTTATAAAAGACAGAAGATTGACTGATTCCTATTCAACGAAGGGTTGGACTTCATTTATGGTAATATTTTACAGTATACCATAAGTAGAATAACATTGAAATTACCATTAAAGTAGGACAAGGAAGCCGAAACATAAAAATGGAAAAAAAGGAAGATCCAAGTTAAACAAAGTTTGGTTTTCGGTTACAACTAATGAAAGCAAAACCTTCAAGGATTCAAAAACTGAAGGCGGCAACCACTACTGTATATACACTACAAGAAGGAGCTTTAGAACTCAACCACAAATCCAACTAGAACTACAAACATCCAAGGAGAGACATAGTGCGAGCAGTCAATACCTTGATCTCAGAAAGAGCCAACTGTCTATCAACAAATAACCTGAGCTTTATCAAGATATATCCTTGTATTTCTTTTATTGTAATTATTAGGTTCTGATTGGTTCCACTTATTTGCCTTTGCAAGTATTGGTGATAAGTGTTTGTTGGTAAAACTATTACTAGGATTATAGACGGACTGTTCAAGGAACATGTGCTTTAGGTTTGACAAGGAAGTTGTAAACCTGTTATCACTCTGGATTATATTGAAGATTTGGGTAAATCCTAGAGAAGATATGTCATGGTTTTTAACTCCCTTGAGCAGGGATTTTTTCACGTGAAAATTTTTATGTTGATTATTTATTCCGCTGCAATTCCTTCTGAAGAAAATTAAGTCAAGATCTAATTCTTGAAGTGCATATGGATAACTGGATCCTAACAAGCGGTATTAAAGCTAGATCTTTCTACAAAGGCTAGTACCTTGAAAGATGGTTACCCCTTCCGCTGTACAAGAAGGATAATTAACCACAAGGCTACCATGATTCAACAAAAAATATTATAGCTGGTGGAAAGCCCCCATAAAAAATTATATTACAGGCGAAGATCCGGAGCTATGGGAAATAATTCAAAGAGGCACAAAGAGTTGTGACAACACTAGGAATTAAAAATCAGAAATACATACGGAGGCCAAGGCAAGATGTCTTCTCATGAGCGGCATTGGGCATAATAAATTCAGAAAAGCTTCCTCTTGCATTACGGCTAAAAATATAGCATACATTGCAGAGTAATTATGAAAACAATCAAGCCAAGAGGACCTCACAAAATAATCTACCTGCTCAAAACCAGAATATAGGGAAGATGAAGAATTGTTCTCCAGAGTAAATACTGCCCTCCATTACTACTTTAGATAATGGCTCTTTCAGATGGCTCACATGGTCATAGACGAACTTAAATATTTTCAAAACAACAACTCGGTAAGCATAAGTGAATCTGATGAACAAAGAAAAGAAGAAATCATGAGAGAAGAGATACAGTACCTGAAGGAACAGGACCTCACTACCGAAGGAAGCACACTGAATCAAGGAACAAAGAAACAAGCACCCACAAGTAAGAAACAACTTGAAAGCTCTCAAGAGAACTTGAAAGAAGAAATAAAATCACAACTGTCTCCCTAAACACCGAGCTTGAAAGTAGTATACCAACTTAGAAAGAACATATCAACCTTAAAAGAATATGCACTGAGTGTATCAGAAGAAACAGTCCGCCAAATATGTTTACACATTCACATCCTATGTTCTCAGAAAGCAGACGTGATAGAAGAAAAAGAGGAACTAGAGATAATTACAGAACCAGAGATAAGAATACCAGTCAATCTTAATAAAAAATAAATAGGAACACCAAACAAAGGCACATGGCTAAGTCGAAAACAACACAAAGAAGCCACTGCCACGGGAGGAGATGGAGAAGCAAAGAACTTGGTCCCTTACTGAAAAAGGAAGAGCTGCTAAAATGGACTAAAAGGACGCTGATTCTTCCTTTGTCTCATAAGTGGGCACTCAAGTTAGCTTGGGTACCCAAGAATCACTTTAAAAACAGAAAATGGGCTAAGATGAGAAGCAACAAAAGGTCTTCTCATCAAGATCCCATCAAGATGTAGTGTACCTACAGAAAAGGAAGGAAAGGGGTACATTTCCATATGGACTGGAAAAGAATATTGATCAGAAAAACACACAACAAGAATTGGCATAGAATAGGTTTGCATCTTCCCTCTAGCTTACTATAGTTATAAAATTAATTGAAAGTACTGCCAAATGGAGAGAGAACCTATTCCATCATAGTTAAAAAAAAAAAAAAAAACTTAATAGAGGGAACTTCCTTCTTATGCAAAGGTATACTCCTAATTGACAATCCCTAAATTTTGAAGAACCTTGAAATTTCTTCACCGTTAGACTCTTCTCATAATTGTTCAAAAAAAATAAAAAATCCTTTGTTATCAGCTCCCATCAAATAACCAAAAGATGCCCGATTCCTAATCTAATATGTCCTCCAACCAATCTTCATCAATCCAAAAGTGGAATACAATAAAAGATCCAAAAGAAAATAAGAATGTTATCTTCGCAAAACCTCTAGGTATAGAATATTCGAAAAGGCTCCCACAGACCAAAAACTCTCTGGAGGATGAAATGCAGGGAAAAATAGACATTAACGCAGCTGTTGAGAAAAGGAGTGATGTAATAAAAAATTCATGTAAGAATGAAAGTGATTAGGAGCTGATTGGACCTCATCTGAAGAGGAAGATATAATCTCGAGAGAAAAGGATTTCTCGAATGACAAATTGGGAAAAGTAGAGAATAGTAAGAGTACCTTCAAACAAATTAGAACAAATGACTTTCTTGAGGGATCTTCTTTAGTGGCTAAGAGAACAAGAAGAAAGGGCAAAGCAGTGCTAAACCAAACATTAGAAGAAAGCAAAAAGAAGGGTAAAACAACAACCACTGCACTCATGATAGGAGAAGAGGAAGAAGTAATCGTAAGTGATGATGAGAAAGAACATAGATAAATCGCGAGGAAAAAGAAAAGGAGGAAATAGAAATAGATCGAAGAAAAGAAAGAATGGAAAGGAAAAGTCAATAACCCAGCAAGTGGAACAAATCCTTTTAAATTGCAAAAGATAAAACCCTCTGAAAAGGCAAATAAGTCCAAAAGAGAAAGAAAAAGTTGTGTTGCAATGTTATAAAATAGTGAAAGGAATACTTGTTGACGCATAATTTCTTAATGAACTAGGAATGGGAGGTTTAAAAAACAAAATTGAACACCAGCAGTAGTCTGAGTTGTTTGTTGGGTCTTCACCATATTTCATGCAGAAGAAGTGAAAGAGTTCTACACAAATTTTCAATTAATTGGAAAGAAAAGTGCTGAGAAAATGGTAAAAGGGACGAGAATCAACTTCGACAATAGGAAGCTGGGGAGTATACTAAGGGTTCTAAATGAGGAATATGAGGAAAATATAAAAGAGAGTGGGTGGAGTATGGTCCTACCAAGAGCAATAATTACTTAACCAAGAAATTCTGTCAAGAACGAAAATTCTCTTAACTAAGAGTGGTACTCAAGGCAAGGATGATTCTCACTCACAAATTGGTATTTGAGGTAGTGAACAAGGGTTTCCTGTCCAGGTCTTGAGAAAGAAATGAGGAAAAATGCATGGATATGATAATAATGGACTTGGTGGATCAGAATTTTCTCATAAATTACCCATCTATATTGATTACGCACATGGCCAGGGCTGCCGATCAATTAAAGGGGGCACATTCACTAGCCTACGAATTCAGTATTACTTAGGAGCATCAACTCTGTTCATATGGGATTTTGGAGAGCGGGAGAAATTTTTGAAATTCTATGAAAGAGTCTTCGGAGCCAGGATGCATGCTAGTTTCATACGACCAGGTGGAGTGGCATAAGATCTGCCTCTTGGCTTATGTATAAATATTAATTCATTCACACAATAATTTGCTTCTAGTATCGATAAATTAGAAGGGATGTCAATCGGCAATTGTATCTGGAAACAACTACGAGATGGAAAGAAGGGATAAAGGCAGAGCTGATTAATAAAACCACACTAGATGAGTGGGACCAAATACAAAAAGTAATAGGTTACAATAGCAAAAGCATCAACACAGAATTGATCATTTGTCTAAGTCAAACGAGGAAAGAGAGAAATTAGGAGTTGAAAATGCTAGCCTCCACGCTGAGAATGAACAACCGAAAGCAAAGATGTTGAAGACAGTAATGATCCATTAGGTCGTTGTGGGAGTTTTGACAATTGTACCCTTCCTAGTACCTTCCCGAGAATAAAAATGAGCTTCATGGGAACTCAAAAAGTTAGGAAACTAAAAACTGAAACTTGTCTTCATTTTTGTTGGGGGTGACTTAGTACACTAGAGATCCGAGGGGAATTCCGAGGTCAAGCGGTGAGTCTGTAGCGTGTTTTTATGTATATGTGCATGTTTGTTTTGCGTCTGTAGGGTCTCGGATGAATAATTGAGATGTTGAGTGAAAGTTGGTGGGAAAAACCCGAGCTACTGGTCAATATGGACTGCTGCAGTGGTTGTGGTACCGCTGTAGCGAGTCCGTCATAGCGGGTAGGTGTTTGCCGCTGCGGGAGCAGGAAAAGTTAATGAGGGCCGCCATAGCAGGACATTTCCCGCTATAGCAGGACCACCTAAGCAAAAAGTCAACCGTTGCAGCAGCCGACGGGAGGCAAAATAAGTATTTTATATTCTTTATTCCGAACTCATTCCCCACGTAACTCCAAAATAGTTCCCAAGAACATTTGTGGCGATTTTCCAAGGCTAGGGCTAAAATACTCCTGAAAGGTAAGTCTCAACCCTTTACTTTGTACATTCCATCTTCATCTTAAGTTCCATGATTAGTTGAAGGTTCTCTAATAGTGAATGAAAGGACTAAAGCCCTAGAACTTACGAAACCCTTGAATAAGGAATGGATTAGTGATTTTATTATTGTTTATTCATCTAAGGTTATAGATTATCACTTCCTAGGGTGGGAATTTAAGTTCTAATGGATGAGAATGATGTATTGAGACTTGGGGTTTCATAAAGATGGTCACTTTAGCATAAAACTTCTTGTAAAAGGGTTGAATTGATTAGAAACCCATGAATTAAAATGGTATGATCATTGGGAGAGAGGTAATGATGAGTTCACCATAATTGATAGTTCAACCAACTGGAAAGAGTAGAAATAAGTGGGTTTCCCTTTTCAAATTGTTCTATTGTTTAAGTAGATGATTCGAATACTCATGTAGCGCTATATTCCTAGACTTTGAACATTTCGAGGCATTGCAGAAAGGAAAGGCTCACGTGAAATAGCTTGCATTGTTCCAGTTCTGCATTGAGGTAGGTTACGGTCTACTTGAGTTAGACTTTGATTAGTTGATTGTATATGTTATGAAATTGATAGGAGAAAGCATGATTAGGTCTTCGGACGTAAAGTGAGGTTGGAAATTCCTAAGTTTGATATTGATTGATTGATTATGTGATGAACTATTATGATATGATAAAGAAGAAATAAATGAATACTCTTCTTGTTGACTTGGAGTAATCCTTTATTCATGCTATTGATGAATTGATTTTTGAGTCTTGATATGACTTGTGGCATGGTGACTTATGTTCCTTGATATTGATTCATTGATTGTTCACATTCCTTATTGGTTATTGGAACAAAAATACATTGAGATGAGAAAGAACATATAAGTATGAAAAGGCACATTTGACAAGGGGTGAGGATGTGGCCTTGTGATCCCAGGTCAGTTCTGGAGCGAGTGGTACATGGATACCATGGGTCCCCTGCAGGTCATGGCTATTTGGGCAAACAATACTATTTAGCATATGTGTACGGATATGTGATAGAGTTGAGATAATTCGTGAGTTACAGTTGTGTTGGTGATGATATAGGTTGAGTTACTTTTATTGATTTCTGTTTGTGTGGGCATATCTTATTTCGATGTTGGATGATTCTTATTTATAATTTCATATGGTTATGTGTTGTTGTACCTATCTTTCTATTCTATTGATTTATGATTTTATGCATGGTACTACTCTTAGTCGGCCTATGATATCTACCGGTACATAGTGTTTGTACTGATACTACCTTGCTGCATTCTTTTGAGTGCAGATTGTGATCAAGAGACATATACCAGACCTCGTATTTAGCGTGAGGCTAGTTTCTGACAGATTTGAGGGTGAGCTCCTATCCATGCCAGGCCTCCTGAAGATCTTCTCTTATTAATGTCTACTTTCATTCCAGACATTACTTATGCATTTTAAACAGTTGTTATTTCCTTAGATAGTTTATGTTTTAGAGTCCTTGTACGATGACTTTCGGATATTTAGGATGTAATAATTAGATTTCCGCACTTTTATTTATTGATGGCATGACTAGACAGTTTTATGATTTAATTCTTCTTATCAATTTATAATTGTTTAAAAATGGTTGATTATTGGGTAAGGGGACGGTTTGCCCATTAGGAGATTTATGTGGGTGCCACTCACGGCTATTTGGGCTGTGACAAAGTGGATGTCAGGCCGCTGGGGCCGCAGTTCGTAGAGGAGGCAAGGCCAGGGGCTATGGCCATGGCAGAGGCAGGGGAGCAGCAACACCAGCCAGGGGCGGGGCTCCTGTGGCTGGTCAGGCTCGCGCTGAGTCCCCTGAGCCTCAGGTAATTCCAGATGAGGCAACAGAGTTTGCACCAACACCCATCAGCCAAATATTATAACTCCTCTAGTGTTGTCAGAAGTTATGGTTCGAGTGTTGAACCTGCTGAATGGGTTGATAGAGGCAGGTGTGTTACCATGTTTTCTAGGTGCTCAGGGTGCCAGAGTGGGTGATCCAGCTCCAGGAGGAGTTCGTGCTCCAGGGTTAGAGCATGCTGCAGCTATGGCTCCTTGTTTGCATGAGGCTCCAGGACTGGAGGTATTTCCTAGACCAATGGGGGGTGCGGTATTGACAGGGGATGAGCATGATTCGTTCTGGAGGTTCACCAAGATAAATCCTCCAGAGTTCTTTTGCACTGAGGTTGAGGATGCTTATGAGTTCATCATGGACTGTCATGAGAGGCTCTATAAAATGGGGGTAGTGGAGAAGTCTGGTGTTGAGTTTGTGACCTTCCAGATCTTGGGTGATGCCAAGTTATGGTGGAGGGCTTTTGTAGAGTGCAGGCGAGCGGGGTCGCCCCCGTTGACATGGACTTAGTTTTACTAGGTATTCTTAGACAAGTATGTTCCTCATACCTTGAAGGACCGGAGGCATAATGAGTTCAGTAATATTGAGTAGGGTAATCTTTCTGTGGCTGCTTATGATGCTCGGTTCCATTTGTTGTCTCGCTATGCCCTCCAGCTTGTGCCTACTGAGGAGGAGAGAGTTGGGAGATTCGTGAAAGGGTTGAACACTGCTTTATTGTCAGCTCTTCAGCTTGCAGCAACAGCTGCTTCCTTTCAGGAAGTGGTGGATCATGTTAGGACTGTCGAGGGTGTTAGGCAGGATGGTTATAATAAGTGCGCAGAGAAGAAGGCCCCAAAAGGGTAGTAGTTTCAGTGGCTCTTTCTCTAAGGGCCAGAGTTCCCAGGTCTATTCGGGACGCCCCGTTCAGTCAGCCATGCAGGCTTCAGTTGGAGGCCCATCACGGACCAATCAGCATTATTCCAGTCAGCTAGGGGGTTCGCAGGTCGGAGCTCCAGATTATGGTGGTTATTCGATTTCGTCCATTTCTATTCAGCATCCGACACTAGACCACAGATGCTTCGAGTGTGGTGATACGGGGCATTTCTAGAGAAATTGTCCCAAACTTAGGCAAGGTGGCCAAGGTACTCAGTTTCAGGCTCCAAGAGCTCCAAAGATTAGGTAGAGGGGGAGGATCTTATGGTGGAAACCGTGCTCAGACTGGGCGTGGCGGTCAAACAGCTCGTAGAGGTGGCCCCCAGCCTAACAGAGGCGGGTTTCAATCAGGTAGAGGTGGACATCATCCCGGCAGGGACGGAGCTCAGACAGGGCAAGTTAATCGCAATGGTTCTCAGGCTACTGGCGGACGGGTTCATTGTTATGCCTTTCCTTGCTGGACAGAGGCTGAGGGCTCAGATGCAGTCATTACAGGTAACATCTCAGTATGTCACTAGATGGCTTCTGTATTGTTTGACTCGGGTTCTACATTTTCTTATGTGTCTACATATTTCTATATAGGTCTTGATATAGTCTGTGATTTGCTTGATGCCCCTATTCATGTATCTACTTCCATTGGAGACTCTGTGGTTGTAGATAGAGTATTTCGATCTTGTACTGTCATACTTATGGGGTATGGCACCTGGGTTGATTTAGTGATTCTAGACATGGTAGATTTTGATGTCATTGTTGACACCTAATTTTTGACCCCGTAATTTATTTCAATCACTCAGAATCCCCGGATAATAAATAAATGAGCTGAGCATTTTAAAAGCCTTTAATGATTTTTATAAATTGTCCAGATCAATATTCCTTTCCCTAAAAATTAACAAAAAGGGATTTTCATGCATCATAAGTTTTACTTAGAGATTAATGAGCATTTTCAGGACAATTTATGATATTTTGTTAAATTTAATTTTTTTTTTTTAAAAAAGGGAGAGAGATTAAGGTTTCTTATATAATTATTTAAAATTATTTTGCAAATACTTCTTTCGTTTTATTTTTATCTTTGAAAGTTTGAATAATTTAAATAATTTAAGCAAACTAACTATTTAACCTTTTTAACTTCTGATTTTTATACAATTCGCATGATTTGTCAAAATAGGCATAATTGCCCTTAAATGTTTTAATTAGGCTAATTAATTAATTAAGTGATAATTACTGCAAAATTGAGCCTTTTATATAGATATATATTTTTTTTGCCTTGGCCATAATTAATTTAATCAGTTCATAATTTTAAGAAATTAGAGTTGTTTTATAAAACCAGCCTGTTAACATTTGATTTGAAATAATAGGTTTAATTTAATTTCAAAATTGATTAAAAAGGACCTAGGCCAATTAATTAAGGCCATTTTAGGCCCTTTAACAACCTGAACGACTTTTTAAAATTATTTTGATAAAATAATTATGGCCTAGTTTTTCCCGTAATTAAAATTTCCTCAATTTTAATTTTCACACACAATTATTTGTTTTATAGGTATTAGGTATACACACACACACACACACACACACACACACACACACACACACACATATATATATATATATATATATATGTATACACTTGGTGTATACATGAAGTTAAGGCCCCATTTAAATTAAATTCGGAATTTGGACCGAGTCCAGCCCAAGCCAGGCTGAGACCCGGCCCAATCCCTTTTAATTAAACGATCGGTATACCCCCCCCCCCCCCCAAACCCTTTATTTACATTTTTCTCTCTCTCTTTTCTCTCTCTTTCTTTTCTTTCTCGTGAAACCCTAGATAGCCGCCATGCTTTTCCCTGCCTCTCTCATGCCAAAAATGGCATTTTTACAAGCGTATGCTGACATGCACAGCGTTTGTACTCTCTTTGTGGTGAAATGTCAAAGATTCGCTTGGTTCCACGATTTCTTTTGTCCAAATGTGGTAATAAATCCTTACTTTACTCTGTTTTTTCAAATTTTTAGTCAAAATCGTCATTATCTTTGCTTTAAAGTTTATTTTTGCTTGCATTATTACTATTGGTCTACGTTTGTTGGGTCAGATCTGAAAGTGGGTTGGCTTTCCTTAAGATCTGGGTCGTCGATTTGTTGTCTATTGGGTTTGATTCTAAAAAAAGAGGTTTTGTACCACATCGTTGTTGTTTGGTTTCAGTTGAACTTTGGGGTTCTATTAGAACCCCAACCCTCGTACAAAAAAAAGTTTTTGGAGGTGAAAAAAAAATATATAGTAGAAAATATAGAGAAATTTGAGAGTAAAAGAAGTGGAAAAACTCAGATTTTTCAAAAAACTTCTTAGTAAAAGAATTTAAAAAAAAAAAACCTAGACTGAATAGTTTGGGTTTGTTAGTTAAAATATTTGGTCCTTACTTCAATTTTTTTTCCATATGTGTGTGGCTGGGTTGCTGAGGTGTGGAAGCACAGAGGCTCCCAAATCCGTTCTTTTCTTGGCTGCGCACATAAAAGGTAAACCTTAATTCATTTCATTTCATTTTTGGTATTTAGTATTCTGCCTAGTTTAGATATGTTCACAAGTTGGCTATGTTAATGATGGTGCTTATTTGCTTAGTATGCCTTGTTTGGTTTTATGCTTAACATGTGCTTTATTTAATACAAACACAATAGGAGTTAGTGCAAATGTTATTGTGAAGTTCATTTAGGAAGTAGGCTGCTTGAATCACTTATTGGTTTTGTTTGTTCATGTGGTCTTAAGGTTCTATGTTCACTATAAAGAAGTGTGTGTGAAGTGCTTTTGAAAATCCCTTCCCATTTCCTTTGTCGTTTCTTGAATGTTTTTGTTAGTTTATTGATCATGATCCTAAGTAGAGTCAACATAGGAAGTTCAACTTATTTAAAAATAAAGGGAGGTGAGACAGTCTATGTGTTGATATAGATGAATGTGGGTGATTTGCTTGTAATATGTGCTTGTGATTACAATTAGGTCCATACTTTGTTAATCAGTCATGAAATGCCTCTATTGTGAAGTGAAGTCTTTTTGTCAAAAGTCTTAACTGTGGTTGTTTGAGCTTGACAAGTTGGTTTGGACATAACTCCTGATGTGTTTCCTTTTTTTTTTTTTTTTAAAATAAACAAGTAAATGAGCACTTAGGAGAATCTAAACCTGTTTGTTGAACCTCTGAACATATAATGGTAGATTACCTTATTTCTTCTTTCTTTTCCTCTTAAATGATCTTGCTCACTTAGAATAAAGTAAGACAAGATAAATCAATGGTCTGTTTGTCAATTAATACTAAAACAAAGGAGTATCAGGTTCATGTTTTAAGCTTATAGATTGGTGGATTGTTCATGGCAGTATCTGTGGTTGTGTTATCATCTAATGTAGGCTAGACTATGTGTAATCACCTGTGATTTGTGGCAAATGTGTGCTAATTGTCCATGACTTATAGCAAATCCTAGAACCATTATGATTAAGGCATTTGAGTGTGAATTCTGTTTCCCTTTTTGGTTTGCTCAAAGCTAGTTTTCTTGACTGAATTTGTTGCCTATACACATGGTGTTCATAACTTGCTCTGTTGGCTTATGTCACAAGTCCTTCACCTAGGAATGGTCTACCCCCCTAAATGTGCAGTGTTTGATAAAAAGGGAAAAAGTGAAAATGGAAAGAAGTGATTAACTGTAGGAACTATAGGATTAAGTCCTCATTTGAAGACTAACTAGAGTTAATCTAGTTGACAACTGGCTAATATGTTGGCTGTCAACCTATAGCTTAATCATGATCATGTTGAAACTGAAAAAGGTATAAAAAATATAATGAAATGGTGTCTAAGAGAGAGGTATGTTCTTTTATTTGTGATTTCTTCTTGTTGGTCCTGCCCTATTAGTTATTTTACTTAAAGGGTGAAGTAAATTTATTATGAAAAAATGGACTGATATGCTATGCTCTTGCATCTGTGTTGCTTTTCATCCATGTATGGGTCTTAATTTGGTAAGTGATCATAAGTGTTCCAATTTTATGAGTTTAAGTGTTAAAAGAAGAATGAAAGGAAGTAACTTGGTTTTGATTTGTCCAAGTCCTGAACAGTTTGGGGACTAAGGCTTTTGCCTTGAGACATGAATTCTTTCTTTGCTTCCCCTGTGTGTATAAATGGTTGATATAATACTAATAACCCCTGGTTTTCAAGTTGCCTAGGCTTAAATACTGAAACAGATAGAAGGAAAACCTTATGATGCTAATCTAAGTAAAAGAAGAGTATAGAGGAATAGAAATAAAAAAACAATAATTTGAGAACTTAAGAGAAAAGCATTTGTCTTTGATCTGTAAACTATCCAGTCTCTTTTGGTATGTGATAAAGGGTAATAAAAGATCATAAGTGTAGGGGTTGAGGTTGAAAACCACTTGGCTAGATGGGGAAGGTCTTTTAAAGACATCTTAGGAGAGGATTGAGAAAGGGTCAAGCATTGCTTGACCCATATCTTTTCTCCCAAATAAAAGATTGTCATGGCATCCTTCTCAAGCCTATGGGGTATAACCTCTTACCTTTGCACTTTGGTGTTTCCTTGTCATTCTGTTAAGGTTATTGAATCCTAAAAGATGAAATTTCTTGTACACTTGTTAGTTGTTCACTAGAACTGATTAGCCTGGCTTTGTTGTATTTGTCCTGATGTGTCTTAAGAAAATGGTTGGATCAGTTTAGATGATGTATGATGATTTGGAAATTGTACTAAAACCGGGAAAGGGAAAAGCTGTTTTCGAAAAGAGAATATTGATTGTTTTGGAAAATAAAGTAGAAGAGTTTTTTCTTTATGATGATGACATGATAATATATGACAAACTCTTTAACATTTGGTTAAGTTAGGATCATGATTTACACCCTATGTGGATTCTGTGTGCACTGATGTGGTTTCAACTTGTATTTTTGAAAGGTGATCTGTTCTCCCCTTGTATCCTAAGTCCTAATAGTGCCTTTTAAAAAATAAGGAGGTCAATGGTTTGCATTCATTCAAGATAGTCATGTAGGCTGAGGGGTATATTTGACCCTTTTTCTTTGTGATACTTGTCCAGTTTGAAAAAAATGAAGATTAAGATAAGGCCATAACTAAATTAGGTGCATCCCTTTAAAATCAATTTTAGACCTTTCTGCAAATGAGATAGAATCAAGAGTAAAGGTTAGGAAAATTCTAAACTCTGAACTTAGAAAATGTGAAATTCCTATGAATGTGTTTTAACCTTCCTACTTGCTTAAGTTATGTATAAATATGTAATTGTTGTCCCGAGACTAGTATATTCTATATGGGATCATGATGATTTAAAGGTCATAACTAAATTAGGTATTCCCTTTAAAATGATCTAGTTTGGTTTTCATTATTGCTTGTGTCTTGAATCAAGAGTAAAGGTGTGAAAATTCCAATATAGTATAATACCAAAAATGTGAAATTTCTTCATTTTAAAAGAACTTTTTTCACCTACTTGGTTTTGTTAAGTTATGTATTAAGATTGTATTTTGGTTCCTTCTATTTATTCTTTGTCTTCTCTAGAGGAATCACTTGACTATAATGTCCTAAATGGGATCTTCATTGATTGCCCATAAAATGTCTAGGCTTCGCGGTTATACTTAGATAGTTCTACATATACTTCATCCATAACAAGCCTGTTGTGATTGTACTATACCTAGAGGATGGTTTTTCCTTATCCTTTTGTGTTACACCTCGGAAAATTTTCCGTTGATGCACAGTGAATAGGCTAATGAAGAGCACGTTCCGATTTTCAATAAGGAAATAGAATTTGATTTTCTAATTAAGATTTCCAAAGACATTGGAAGTGTTATACCAAAAGTTGTTAAGAAAGCAAGGTTGTTGTGTGTCCAAGATTTTATTCTTAACGATGACTTAATGAAGTTTTGGGAATCACTTAGACTTTGGAATGTTATAATGTTAAAAAATGTTAAGAAGGTTCCATAAATTGGAGATCATAAAATGTCTAGGCTCATTTATACGGCTCATTATACGCTTAGATGTTATACATATACTTAATGGATAGGACCATCACCAAACCCTCATTGTGATTATACTATACCTAGAGGATGTATTTTATACCTTAATGGACCGTATAATGGTCTCCGTAGTTTACCACATTTCACTACTTATTCAACATTATAAGTGTCCGTATAACGACTTCCATGTGACATGTCAATTGGGATTAATTGGTTTAAGTTTTATTTCATTCCCACATTCCACACCTTCTCTCTTATTTTCATAAATTCAAGAGATATTAGTGATCATTTACTCTAGTTAAGTGAATCAAGTCTAGATCTTAAAGTTCATCCATAGTTGTTCCATACACATGAAAAACTATTTTTGCTCTATTGCCTATTTAATCCTACACCATCTAAGTGTGTGTGTATCATGACATCTCCATGTTATTTGAAGTATTTGAAAGTTGAAACACTTGGATTGCATGAGGTAAAGAAATGGGTCTAGTTTGAATAGTGTCACTTTTGAATAAATGTTTGGAATGAGTTATGATTCTTGATACATTATGAATATAATCATGTTATAAATGAATTGAGGGGGGGGAATAGACCTTGAAGATGAATGAACGAAATTTGTGTGATATGACCACACACATGAATATGGGTGAATTGGAGTGAATGGAACAAGACACATGTAGTTGACTAAAGGCTATTGTGAATATTGTGAATGTTATTATATATGTGTATATATATGATATGGAGGAAGTTGTATAAATAAAGGAGATGTGTTTTTCTCTAGTATATTGCTATGTGCGTATATCATGTTAGTAATGATAGAAACGTGAGCATTGAAAATATAAACTGCACGAAAAGGTATGTAAGGCTTTTTCTTTCATAAGGCATCTTTGGCCAAATATTATCCTTCTACTTGTCTATGATATTCTCCAATGATCCTATCTCTAAAGCCTAATTAGAAAGATGATCTTGTACAAGTCTCTTTGAGTCCAAAGATAGAATGTAATGAATGGCGATAGTAAAAAGGCTAAAGATATATTGAAGGCTTATATGTATGTGTGGGTAAAAGGATATTGTGAACCCCGAGCCATTATATGGCCGGGTAAAATAGTTATGTATATATATGTATATCTATATATGATGACGCGCGCGTCGTTATATTTTCCTATTTTTGCCTATTTGTATTGTATTCGGGTATGCTTTATAAAAGCTACAAACATTATTGGAACCATTATATTAAGAATTAGTAAATCTTAAGTAAAGGCTATGTATATGCAATGTATATGATATGAACATTATGAAAGGAAATATAAATACGAATACGAAAATGGATAAAAGGTTAAAACGAATATGGATTTTGGCAATAAAAAATGGAAAAAAATGAACTACTTTTTTATTTTAATAAGTGCCATGGGTAGTGAAAGATTGTCTCCCATCCTATGTTATTTTATATGATGGTATTATGCTTTCATATTGATAAAATTAGATAGATTAATACGAAATTTTCCTCCTTTTTTGTGGATCTTGCCCAGTGGCCGGGGAGACATTATGATCCATAGCTATATTTCTCGTACATGCGGAGCTAATAAAAACACAATGTTTTGGGGCCAAAACCCTTTTGTGTCTTTTATGGGCAAACGGCGGGATGTTTTCAAAGAATATTTTGGGCTCGTAACACATATGGTTAGATATGTCTTTAAAAATTTTGGATATTATTTTGATAAAGTCACCATTTGGGCTTATATGGAAAGTTGTTAATGATGATTAGATGTGTTTTGCCCCATAATTAGAATGGTGATAATGAAAGCAGATTTAACTATGTGGCCCATAGATGAATGTTAAAGTATGTTAAGGGGTATATTTGGGCTAAGGCCCTCACGGCCCTCCGGTTGGGTCGTGACATTTTGTGTCTCTTTAAATAAATAAATAAATTTTGTTTCCATGGTCAAGTCTCGTTTATTATTTTTCAAGTTTAGTCTAGGCCACACTATGATCCCATTTTCATGATCAAAGGTTTTTCTCTACTTGTCTATTATTTTATTGGTGAAGTTGTTCCATACACAGCATGTCCTAAGGCCCAAAAACGAATGTGTATGTTATGTGGATCAATGTCTTCCATCTTTTGAAACTAAATCTAGGGGTCTAGTTTGAACCCTTATAAAAACATATATGCCGAGGTATATATTTCTTAGAACTTGTGCATATACAAGGGGGTGATGACTTGGCCACCAACTAATTTGGGATTTTCTTTTAACATGGAACACACATATGCCCTCACATGAGCTTGTGAATAAATATGATATGTTCCTTATACATGTGTATATTTATGTATAGAATGAGACTTGTAAATAGTAGTGTGTTGTGTATATTATGTGTATATCATATGAATGATAGGAAAATGTATTAAACTAACCGAGGATTTTATTTTTCCCTCTCCCATGTGTGCCATTAAAACATGAATAGAACATTAAATCAATAAAAAAAGCAAATAAAAATGTTCTTTCAAGTGTCTTTGAGTCCAAAAAGAAGAAAGGGAAGCTAATATATTGAAGGCCTCGCATGGGTAAAAATGAATGAAGGCCCAACTGGGTGAAAATGGTTGGGGTTTGGTACACCCCATTTCACTATCATTATATTTTCCAATTTTTTGCTTATTTGTATTGTATTCGGTACTTGTGAAACCCACAAACATTATTGGAACCATTATATTATGAATTAGATATCTTAGGCAAACGGTGCATATGCCGTTTAGACCGACTTTAGCACCTAAAAACTCTTCTTCTTTTTCTGAAAAATTTGAAAATGCGCACTGATTTTGGAAATAAAAAATGGAAAAAACAAACTACTTTTTATCTTAATAAACGGGAAGCCAACGAGGTCTGTTTTGATAGATATGGTATAACGTGTGGTACAAAATTAGGTAGATTAGACGGAAATTTCCTTTTATCTTTCAAAACTATCAAAACATGTTTCTTTTCTGGTCATGAGTTAATAAAAACACAATGTTTTGGGGCCACAACCCACCCGAATCTTTTCCTTAAAACTGAATGTTTTCAAAGAATATTTTTGTGGCCAAAACACATTTCAATTTGGTCTTCAAAAATAAGGATTTGTATAAAGTCACCATTTGGGCTAGGAAATTTTGTTTGGTTTTTCTACATAAAAATCTGAGGCTAATAAAAGAGACTAGGGCCATGGGGTAAGTGGCCAGACAAGGTATATTTGGTCCAAGACCCACGCGGGTTGTTTCTTTAAATAAATAACAACATTTCTTTGGGTCAAGACCCCTTTAATTATTTAATGAACCCATGGGGTTTTTTGCTTTAACTATGTTTTAAAGATGATTACTTTCCTAAGGCCCAAAAACGAATTGGATTTTAAAGTCAAAATTTATCTTTTGAAACTAAATCTGGGACTTTTATAAAAAGTATATCTATAGAAGGTGTATTTTGTAAAGGGAACATGTACATGAATTTTTAGCCACAAACATAATTCACTTTCCTTTTAAAAAAACCAACTGCGCAAAATATAAAGAGTTCTTTCTTAAAAGGGTCAAAATAGTCCAATTTACGCCTAATTTATCAAAATTTAGGTAAGGGTATTCTAAAAACGTATTAAGCGGATTAACTCGGTCCATGTGTGAGTAAAGCATGAATAGAATTTAAACCAATAAAACAATAAATAAACTTTCCATTTTTTTTAGAAACTACTATCCTTATATGTAAAAAGGACTAATTATACTCGGATATCATAAATCTGAACCTAAATACCCTATATATAAAGGGGATATATTCAATTCTTTTTACAAATAATGATATGCAACATGACTTTTGGGTATCTCGGGAAATAAACAAAATGCAAATACTCGTACATTGGAAGAGACCACCTCAACCGTATAGATGGATTCTTAATACTAGAAACACCTTCCCTAGGTGATCATTTATATGAACTTTGGATTAAGAAGAATTTTTCTATGTGATAAACCATTCAAAATGTGATTTTCTTAATTTCCTAAAAATTAAGTGGCGACTCTTTTATAACAAAGTCCGAAAGAGCACCAACGATTTGACATAATTTTCGAGCGCTAATCCCGCAGAAAATGCTAACCATTACGGGTTTGGTGGGCATGGTTAAAGATGCTCACAAAAGGTTCCAATATAATGTGGGTATATTTGCTTTAACTATTTATGTGTCACTTTCCCGCAATTATCATCATTGACGCATATCAAACTCATTCGGATTTATTTTAGGTGTTTTGTTCCAAAGGCACATTGGGACGATAAAAATCAAAATACTTCCTCTTTGGAACGAAAGGCAAGGTTGGTTTGTGACTCCAACCTTAGACGGAGATTAGGGATGCCATAGACAACCATGAAAACTAGGATAGAGCTATGGAAAATCCCTACTAAACTAGAGCATTCATACCTAGACGAGCTTTGGGTATCTCAGACCTACCCGAAGCTCATTAAGAGAGACCACCTCGTGTTCGGCAAGAACACCGCATCTCATTTATATGCTATGTGGAAGCATGCTTAGTGCCTATGTGATGAACCATTGACCATGTGGATGATCCTAACGGTATATCGAAGATTTGTAGATGGAAGGTCCGGATATATATCTTAGAGAGTTTAGTGGGCATGGTTAGTGATGCTCACACGAAGATAATTAGCTGTAGACCTCTAGGTCGTTGTCATAGCCTTCATGACGATGAAAGGTCATTTCCACGGGGGCGATTCAATGACCACCCGAGTGATCTACTTAGCCCATGCTATTTTCTATGGTATAAACAAGGACCAAGAAACGAGGTACTTTGATTTAGCACCCGTCATCCTGGCAGACATTTTTTGGGCTTTGGACAAATGCCGGAATGATTTTCGATACTTCCAAGGATGTAGCATGTTGTTACAATGGTGGATTATCAAACACATCAACATGGATAAGGAAGTTCAATATCTGAGCAATCACAACAGAGTAGACCGTCTTACAAACTATTGCCCGAATCTTGGTTACATGTCCAAAGGGGCATGGGCCGACTTCTTTGAAGAATTGACTGAAGGTAGAATCCAGTGGATGTTTCCTGACTTCATATAAGAAAATGTGGTGGTTCGAGGCAAGAATTTTCCTTTTGTGCCATTAGCCGGGGTTCGAGGAATCCGCCCTTATTATCCATCTCGGGTTTTGAGGCAATTCGGTAGGAGGCAAGTGATACCTCAGGTGGGAAATCCTGAGCAATTCATCATTGAGCACACGGGGCAGAAGATCAAGAACGCCGGGGTGATCCTCAGAGAATGGAATGGTCGCGTGAGTTGGGGTCCAGATACTTTAGCTCCAAGTAGGTTCGAAGTAGGGTGTGACCCGGGGTATCATGAATGGCTATAGGGACACCTGGCCCGGGCATCTATCCTAAGGCCCGCACCTCCTCACGATGCTCAAGAAGAGGAGCGTCTGAAGGAATGTCTGGAAAGCATAGATGAGCACTTGGCCCATATTTTGGAAGAACAGATCCGGTGATAGTTAGGATGGAAATGTACCAAGCACGACTTCGGATTCAGACCACCCTTCGGAGGGTGAAGAAGGCCAAGACAAGCCAGGCCTCGACATCAGCCGCTGGAGGAGAACCTTGCTGATTTACTGCTTTATATTGAGCCCCTTGTCGGCTTCATCATCTTTGTAATCCCTTTGGGGAAGATATTTTTATTATTAACTAATGATGATTTTTTGGGGCAATGGTTCATTTTCACAAATGGCACTTGCATGCTTCAATCGTTTAGGAAAGCCTTAACTCAAAAGGTTTAGGAACACGAATAGTATAAATATCTGTCAAATTATATGAATGCTTGCTACGTGCTTCACATGCCTACTTGCTATGTGTGTTATCATATATTAAGGCTTGAATACACTTGATCCAATGTCCTAAAACTACATACCAAAAGACAAAACCAAAAGCTTAAAACTTACCCAAATTTATCTCCATTAAAAGGTTGACTTGCCATGGCAAACCAAGGAGAACAAGAGACGCGAACTCTGGGAGAGACAGCGGAAATGTTGAGAGACAAAGTACTACAAATGGAGAAGCACCTCCAAGAGATAGGGAGAAAAATTGAGGAAGTAGACCGATTGCTGGAAATGGTTGGGAACCTACCCGAGGGCATACCCCAAGAACAATACTATGGGAATGTCCCAGAAGGAGTAAGGGAGTTAGTGCTGAACTATATACCTCTAGAGAGGAGGCCCATGACTCCTAGAGAAGGGACTCCAGGAGGAAGGAATGAAAGCCAAGGAGCTGGATCAGGTTATTAGGTAACACAGTCGGACCCCCAAAAGGAATCAGAGCCCCAACAGGAAGCCTCTGAACTCGTTGAAGGGGAGGAAACAAAAGAGGAGGGTCCCCAGAATATGGAGGAGGAGGAATTATAGCCTATTGACATAAAGGATAAGGGAGAAGAAGAACCATTTGGAATGTTTCCTGAGTTTGGTGAAGAGGAAAATGATGCCAATGAGGAGTCTGATTATTATGCCCCGACCAATGAGGGATCTGACTTCTATGCACCCTCACCTATGTTAGTACCTGCAACCTCCACCATGGCATCAGAGAATTTTGAAAGGGTAGGCCCTTCTGAACCTGCTTGGTGGGGAATAGCCTTCAAAGCCCACTCCTTCCCATTCAGAGTGGCTCTACGGCCCGTCACTTGCAAAGAGGCATATGAAAGGATGGTTGCCACAGGAATGCCTTGCACCACTAGGGCTAGGTTACCACCGCTCGAGTTGGTGTATGCATACAAAAGGTGTCCGTTCCACCGCAACTAGGCTGGTCATACCTTGAACGAGTGTCTAGGGTTGAGAAGAAGAATTTGTAGTCTGATTGATGATAGGATCATTGGGACTTTGTGGGGGCCACACGCCTTACTAATTCATGACCCTATATCCCTGGAGAAGGAGTCACTACTGGCACAGAGATCTGGCGGTATGATTTCATGATCTTCGAGGAATCATACGCCCACATATTCTCAACCCTAGCTAGTCTGAGAAAGATTAGACCCGTGGAACCTGCCCATGAGCCTGCGCCATTAAGGCCCAACAGGAACAAGTTTTGCCTGTATCATACAAGAGCCAC
Source organism: Lycium ferocissimum (assembly GCF_029784015.1). Lineage (NCBI taxonomy): Eukaryota > Viridiplantae > Streptophyta > Magnoliopsida > Solanales > Solanaceae > Lycium > Lycium ferocissimum. The sequence continues at coordinate 72,569 of NW_026722930.1, read as the reverse complement.
GGGGCACGACATAGAAGAGTCCCATGCATTCAAGCTCGAACTTGAACACAAGATCAGTACAGGAGAGATCTTGGTCATCTTACGACCACAGTACTGAGAAGGAAGGAGAAAGAGAGAGCGAGTTCGTAAGCACAGCGACTCGCGGGACTGTATTTTTTGGTAGATAATAGGTGTCCCTAGTTTTTTGCACATAAAAAATGGTTGCCCTCCCCCATAAATATTGTAAGAACCGCGCCGACCCGACGTCCCCATGGAGGATACGCGGAAGCCCTAGCCGGCCCGGTCCGGGGATGTCTTTAGTTAGGTTTAGCTTAAACGATATATATATATATCCTTTTGTAAAATAAACTACGATAGGCCTGATTTCCTTGGTGGGATACGTAGGCGGTCGTAAGACTCGGCCCCTACATGATATAAATTATAATTCCCCCCCCCCCCCAATTTGTTTAACTTCTATAACAACGGAGGGTTTGCCAGAGCAAGTCAACCATAAAGATCATTGGACCAAGATCCACCCAAACATCTAAAGCCCATAAACATCGGAGCCTTTAGGCCAGAGGATCAAAAGTGTTCAAGCTTAATATAAAACTTTATGTGCTTTAAACATCAATTTGTGATATCTTGCTTTTATACTTTATGTCAAATAAACTAACATTGTCTACTGTTGAGTTATTCTTGTCTTATAGAACGAGGTCGATTAGCGTAGTACCGAAAGCTGGCATACTTTACAAGATCCAAAGTCGTGTTAGCATCCCTCACAGACAAAGGCAAAGAAATGATGACTGGTACTCCCGAGAACGGATCTGAGCTCGCTCTCTGTGACGAAGATGCCGAAGATCCACAAAAGGTATCATCTCAAGAAGATGTGATTGCGATACTACTAACTGCCGTTACGTGTCACAGCCGAACCGGAGGACTATGACGGACACCCAGAAGCTGACCTCCTAGATGCCACTAAACGTACATAACATATCTGCTCATGCTCATTCTGGGCCACCTGAGGGCACTCACAACATGATCTGCTAACTGATAGATGTCATAAACTGGAGGGTCACAGCCCTCAAAAGATATATATACATGCATCACTAAACTGAACCGGGTACAATACAAGGCTATATAAAACTATAACCAAACATGTCTTTGAGCGGGCCACACTGTCTGACTGAATATAAGTGTCTATGAGCCTCTACTGACATACTGGACATGCTGCGGACGGGACAGGGCCTCCGCCCTACCCATAACATCAGGACACATACCCGATCTAGACGGCAACTCCGACAAGAGAGGAGTGCTCCACTATCAAGCTGAAGAAGCAGCCTAAGGATGCGATCTGTCTTCTTGGCTATCTGAACTTGCGGACATGAACGCAGCCCCCCACACAATAGGGGAGTCAGTACGGATAATGTACTGAGTATGTAAGGCAGAAGAGTAACATACACATAGGAGTCATGAAGAAAATCTGAGAATCATAAACTAAACTGACTGACTGAATATATCTGTATGAATGCATCTGTATGTCTGACTATCTGAACATGTCTGTATGAATGCATCTGTATGTCTTACTATCTGAACATATCTGTATATCTCTGCTTACTAAAAATGCCTCTGAGGGCGTATGATATGCGATGCATAGGTCATAGTACCGAGGAACGTTCGGCTCGATCCGTATCCTATATAGGTCCCTTCGGGCATAATAGCATAATGGCCCCTTCTGGCATAATAATCATCATCACTGTGCACTAGCTGATCAGGTGGCAATGCGTATATTATGTGTATATATATATATATATATATAATATACATAATATACGCGTATATAACGCCTTCTGGTCACGGTTCAATATGCATGTATGCAAATGAATGCAATGCATAAACATAAACTAACATTATCATGATACAACGTTTAGGACCCATGAATAGAAGGAATAATCATAATAGAGGGGTACTGGATCATCAATAACTGAGATGCTCATAATACTTCTAAGAGTAGAGTAATATAGAGACTCGATTACTCATTGTTCGCTCGTATCATAGGATCATGCCAAAATGAAAGAAAGGGAAAGCCTTAACATACCTTTCGGTAGCCTTAGCCACTTAACGTTTATCCTTCCAAGCTCGTAAATCTACACGTAAACCATCCATATTATCATTAGGCTCAATATCATACACTTGTCTCAAGCATTCAAATGAAATCTTTTAGAATCGCCGAAATTCGGGGCAAAGATCTCCCCGTTTATATGCCTAGCCCAAAATTATAATCCAAAACCAACAACAATAATAACAATACCAACATCAACCACAATATTATCAACACCAATAGGTTCCATAAAACGTCCCACACGATGTTTTTCAAATTTCTCAACTAACCATAACCATATCCACAATACCATAATCAAGTAATTATATTTAATTTAATCTCAAATTAGTCCAAAATCTCCTTTCAAATTCACCTCATGCCCATCAACTTCAATTCAACACTTTATGAATTTTCTCCTATGATTCTTTCCTCTCCAAGAATTGCTAAACCTTTACATCATTTCAATCACGTAAATAATAGGAAGAACATATCTTATAGTAGAAGAACTTCACTTTATTCACCCCTTTCCAAGACCGAGTTCATCACCACCTTGAAGAGAAACAAAAACAATTACTTTCCATGGATTTGGTAGAAAGAGTTTTGGAGAAGTGGAGAGCAAATCTAGGGAGAGAAGGTGGTAGAAAATGAGAGAAGGTGGTAGAAAATGAGAGAGAAAAATCAGATTTTCGTTTTTAAATTTTCTGATTTTTACTGTTCACACCGACTACTGTAGCAGTACTGTAGCACGTTGGTTACCGTAGCAGTTACTGTAGCACGCGTTTCTGCTCTGTCAGCCTGACTTGTAACGTCCATAATTCTCTACTCTGATGTCGTATCGATGAGCGGTTTGTTACGTTGGAAACTAGACTCGACGAACTTAATTTTAGGCTTTTGAAACACCTTAAAAATCCCAATATCCTAGGAGATATACCCCTCCAAAGCTGACCCAAAATTCTGTTATTTTTTTTTCCAAATTTTTTTCCGAGGTGTAGCATTACGGCTCTACAAGAAAAGGTAGCCAGGAATGAGGCAACGAATATGGGCAAGGATGGCCTCCTCCTCCATTCCCATCCCTGAGCTCACCAATGCCCGATCACTTCCCTATATACCCACCAGGAACTATTCCACCTCCACTAAACTCCACCAACCCAAATCATATTGGAACTTCCTACCGCACTCCTCCTCCAACTAAATATACCTAAGTCCCAGGGACCACCCACTCAGTTCCTTCTTAGCAGGCTCCTCATCCTGTTCACGTTAATCCGGCAAGCCAATTACGTGCTCTAGCTCCACCAACTAGGCAGACCACCACCACCACCTCGCTCAACCATGCCACCCACCAGGTCTCATTCTTCACTTCCAACATCCTCAGCGAATTCTCTCCGGGACACAAGGAGTTAGACCATTATGAAAAAATGGAAAGGGCCTGGAGAGCTGAGCAGGATAAGCGAGAAAGAGATATGGAGAAAAAGATGGAGGAATTACTAGAGAAATCCAACAGGTCTGCAAGAAAGGCTACAGGCCTAAGATATGATGATCTGTGCATGCATCCGAATCTGGACTTACCAGAAGGGTTCAAAATCCCAAAGTTTGAGATGTTCAATGAAGCAGAGAATCCCAAGGCACACCTCCGATCCTACTGTGACCAATTGGTCGGTGTGAAGAAAAATGAACCTCTAATCATGTGATTATTTAGTTGTAGCCTGACCGAAGAAGCCGCAGAATGGTTCACAACTCAAGATATGCGTCAATGGCACACCTGGGAGGACATGGCCGAATCTTTCACGGAGAGATTCCGCTTTAATGTCGAAACAGTACCAGACCGCTATTATCTTGAAAAGGTCAAGTAAAAATCAACAGAAAACTCCAGGGAGTTTGCCAACAGGTGGAGGGCCGAGGCAGCCCGCGTTCAGATACCAATGTATGAAGGAGAGCTAGTCTCTGTGTTTATCAAGTCCCAGGAGCCTGATTTCTAAGACAGAATGCTGTCCATGGCCGAAAGACCGTTTGCTAAATTGGTCAAAATGGGAGAGGCTATGGAAAATGGTCTCAAATCCGGGAAAATAGTTAGCGCCTTCAACAAGGCATCTGGACAAGCTACTGCAGGAGTCTTCTGCAAGAAGAAAGAGGACATGGCAAGCATATCCCACATTCCAAACCCAAGCCCAAAAGAACCACAATCCACCCACATAACTACACCCCTTATAAATTATCCAACACCTGTGTACTATGCACAACCAAGCTTTACCACCACTGTACCAGCTTACACGGCTCCGCCTAGTGTCCGTGTGTTCGCTCCCACTTGCCAAGCACCACTCCAACAAAATTACCGCCTAAATAACCCATCACAAGCATATCAACCACCCTAAAACTACCAGAATCAACCAACACCCCCAACATACAATGTTCCACGTCCCGCTTTTGAGAAGAGGACGGTAAGAGAATTCATAACGCTCTTCGAGCCTAGGGCTCGACTCTTCAAAAGGTTATTGGTTGCAGGCTTGATTCAGAAAGCCCCACCGAAACCAGCGCAGCCGGGAAATAGATTTTACCGGGCTGATTAGACCTATGCCTGTCATTCAGGAGGAAATGGGCATAACACAGGAGACTGTATAAATCTCAAGCACAAAATTCAAGACCTGATTGACAAGAAGGAAATTGTCTTGCAGACCGCAGCTCCCAATGTGAACACAGACCCGTTGCCCAATCATGAAAACAACAGAGTCCGTATGATTGAAAAGAATGAGGACTGGGAAGCTTGCAGAGCATTAATCCCCAGAGCAGTCGAATCCCTAGAGCACACAGTAGCCTCCCTCACACTTCACGAGCGTCCGAATTTCAAGGTTCTGGTCCCAGGGCTGGGAGCCACGACAACGACATCGAGATTCAATCCCTTGATTCCAAAGACCTGTGGTAGCCCAGGTGGCGTAACAAATTGGTCCCACAAAGCCAATCACTGTACAAGCAGCCATGGCCCAAGGCATGACCCGTTCAGGGAGATTTTACACTCCTGAGGCGTTAGCTCAGAATGCTGCAAGGAAGGAAAACACCCAAAAGAGGGCAATAACAGAAGGAGAAGCGGAAGATTTCTGGCGGCGCATGCAGCCAAAAGATTACTCCATTATTGAACATTTGAAGAAGACATCAGCACAAATATCGGTGTTGTCATTACTAGTCAGCTCCCCATCACACAGGCAAGCTGTCATGAGGGTGTTGGACGACGCACACTTACCAACTAGTACAAGTAGCGAGGACTTGGCTGGAGTGGTAGCCCATATCATTGAAGAACATAAAATCTGCTTCTCAAAAGAGGATTTGCCAGCAGAAAGAACCGCTCACAACAGAGCCCTTAACATCACCGAGGAATGCCATGGTAAAGCAATAGGAAGGATGCTGGTGGACAATGGATCAGGCCTCAATATTTGCCCTGTCACCACATTGACTCAGCTTGGTTGCGAAGTAGGCAAGATTCATCAGAGTGGGATGAACGTCAGAGGGTTTGATGGATCTCTAGGTGACTCCCTTGGAGAGATAGATCTGCAGATCCAGGTTGGGCCTGCCACTTTCACGGCAAAATTCCAAGTCATAGCGATCGCTGCTAACTACAATATACTCTTGTGAAGACCCTGGATACACTCTGCCCGCGCAATCCTATCAACTCTACACCAGGGCATAAAATTTAAATGGGAAGGACATGAAATTGTGGTGGCAGCTAAGAAGGATATTCAGAAGTATCCTTACAACATTGTTCCTATGATCAAAGGGAGCCCTCACTTGCCAAACTTTCATGTAGTGGAATACGTTAGGGCCACTCATGTGGAGGAAGAGATTAGTACGCCTATGACGGCAGTCTACAGAATAATTGCCTCCACCATGCTGAAGAAAGGTTTTGAAACAGGAAAAGGTCTAGGAAGAGACCTCGTAGGGATAACAGAGCCTGTCCCAATCCCAAAAGAAAATTACCACTTCGGTCTAGGGTATACTCCTAGCGAATACGAGCTTACAAGGGCAATAAAGAGAGATCCCAGAACAAGGAACTTGTTTCGTCCAACTCTGGGTCTGTACCAGTCATTCCCCAGAAAGATGTCGACGCTGAACGAAGAAGAAATAGATGGGAGTCTCAAGTCACTATTCCAAGAAGAGGGATGCTACGCGGTCATTGAAGAAAACCAGGAGACACCCAGCGTACGCAGTCTGAGGCCAGGAGAGCGCCTGAACAATTGGACATCCACCCCCCTCTTGGCTCCTCGGTAGAGAGATGGATTTTCCTTAAAACCTTTTGCTAAAAGCGGTGACATCAGCTGAGGCCCGAACGATCACCTTTTTTTCTTCTTCTAAATTACTTCGTAATGTTTAAAAATGGAAATGATCTGACGTTGTTATGAACCAGGACCACAATTGTAGCCAATTGCTCTTGAATTAATGAAAAGCCTCGATTTACATAAAACTGCTATCTTTATCAGATAATAATAATAATAATAATAATAATAATAATAATGAAGGTTTTTCTAACTGACTACGCATAACAGGTAATAATAAACCTAACTTTACTCTGCCTCGCCTTTTCAATATTAGTCATAATAAAATAACTAAAAATGTCATGACGTGTTGAGAAACGAATGAGGAAAATAGTCAATAGGAACACGAGGAGTACGATGAATAAACAATGATGCTAGAGGAACTGGTGCAAGAATTGGAAGAGCTGGAAGAAAACAAAAAACCAAATATGGATGAAACTGAGGTAATCAACCTCGGTGGCAAAGGGGATGTCAAGGAGATGCGAATCAGTGCTCACTTGGGAGCGCCATAGAAAGAAGAGCTCGCAGCTCTATTAATGGAATATGTGGACGTCTTCGCCTGGTCATATGCAGATATGCCAGGTTTGAGCACTGAAATTGTAGATCACATATTGCCTATTAAGGTGGGCTTCGCGTCGGTTAAGCAAAAGACCAGGATATTTAAGCCTGACCTGAGTATCAGGATAAAGAACGAAGTGGAGAAACAAATCAAGTCCGAAATAGTGGAGGTGATGTCCTACCCCACTTGGGTGGCCAACATAGTGCCAGTACCCAAAAAGGATGGAAAGATTCGAATCTGTGTGGACTACCGAGGTCTCAATCGGCGGGCCAGTCCAAAAGTTCCAAACATCCACATCCTGATGGACAACTGCGTTAAGCATGAGTTGCAGTTGTTCGTGGATTGTTTTGCCGGGTACCACCAGATACTCATGAGTGAAGAAGATGCTGAAAAGACAGCCTTCATCCCCCCTCGGGGAGTCTACCATTACAGGGTAATACTGTTCGGCATCAAAAATGCCGGCACCACATACATGAGATCTATGACTACCCTATTCCATGATATGATGCATCAAGAGATTGAGGTCTATGTGGACGATGTCATCATAAAATCAAGGGAAAGCTCAGAGCATACTGTGCATTTTTGTAAGTTCTTCGACAGACTTTGCAAATTCAATCTAAAGCAGAACCCTGCAAAAGTGCGAGTTTGAAGTGCCTACAGGTAAATTGCTGGGTTTCATTGTCACGACCCAAACCGATGAGTCATGAGGAGTTCCTGACCCCTATTGACTAGACACCCTTATACCTGTTTTCACGACCCAACCGGAGAGTCATGACGGGCACCCGGAGTTGGCCTACTGAGTACCTCTGAACATACACCTCATAATCACCTCTAGGTGGGCCATAAGCTAGCTCATATGCATTATACTTTGTAAGGACGAATATCACAATATAATGGCATATTATTATGTAATCACCAACAACCGTGCCCATAAACATAAGCCGTCAAGGCTGTCTAAATACTATACTCCAATATGTACTGACAAGGCTACGAAATATCTAGATACATGCATCGATCTACGAGCCTATACATATACAAAATACAAGAATCCATAAGGACGGGGCAGGACTATACCGTGCCCAAGTATATACACAAAAGGGAAGTACCAATAAGCTGCAGCTCCGGGACAACTGGAGCCTTTCTGGAACTCCGCTGATAAAGCTCCTAAGGGGCAGGTTCGTCTATCCGTCCACCTGCGGGCATGAACGCAGCGTCCACAAGAAAGGACGTCAGTACGAATAATGTACTGAGTATGTAAGGCATGAATAATATCATAATAAGAGACGTGAAACACAACATGAAGTAAAGAGATAACCTGTACATCTGATTGCCTCTTAAGGCGGATGTCATGCATGCTAACTTTAACTTCTTAAAACAACATTATAAATATATACAAGTAAACTTCCTGACCATATAGGTACGGTGTTATGCTGCCCTGCCGTTTAGGCACGGTGTTATCATCAATAGCCCGCGTCTGGGGTAATTATAAGCTACCCACTGCAATGGTGTGTCTGCCCGGCCACCTATTGAGCGGCGCGGTGTTATACTGCCCGGCCATGTAGGCACGGTGTTATTAAAATACACGCATAATTATAAAGCATGCATGAGAGCCCAAGTGAAAGCTACAGCTCTATCTAAGTGACGTAAGGTCGGTAACCTCCGATTTATATTATGAAATAATTATCATCGCTATATCTCACCTCGAAGGGACAATTCATAAGGTGAGACCAACAACAAGGAGCAATTCAAGGAAATCATGAAATAAACTCGATAATCTCTAATAGCATTAAAATCATAAGCTTTCAAACTTCTAGAATCAAAAGCATCGTCATCATGCGCATCATAGAAAACATCTCATCTTCTTTATCCTTATAAAGCATACTCATCTTTAGCGCCATAAGGAACTCTTGGAATCATGAAACTTTAAATTTTGAGGATAAGGACATTATGGAAAACATATCATCTTTAGTATAATGGGAAGCTTTTAAGAATCATGAGTTTCTAACTCTTGGAAATAAGATGGTTATGGAAACATATATGGAATCATAACATAGGAATCATGCATTTTGAAAGAAAGGGACTAGCCTTAACATACCTGATTAATCTTCTACTACTCAACTTAACACTTATTCTTCTGAGCTCGTAAATCTACATTCAAAAGAATTTACACTACCGTTAGGCTTATTGTCATATGCCTATTTTAAGTCTTTAAATCAAACTCCTTTAGAATCTGCCAAAATTCAGGCAACATTTCCCCCGTTTAAATCCCTAGCCCGAAATCATAATTTCAACAACTAACAAAATAACAACAACAACAACACCAATAACATCATCCTCAATACCAAAATACTCCATAAAGCATCCCACATGATGTTTACCCAAATTTTCAACCAAAAAATTAGTTATACAACTATTTAATAACCTTATCTCCGTAATTAAACCTAAATCAATACTAATAAAGGAAGATTCATACCTTACTCCTGCTAAAACCGTGATATCTTCAATATTCACCTTGAATTCCAGCCAAGATTCACCACAATGCGATATTATAATTGCAACTATACGCCGTCGGGATCTGAATTCAGAGATTGAACTTTTTTCGCGTTAAAATTTGAGGTTTGGAACTTGGGGGAAGTTTCCAGAAAATTAGAGAGGTTTTGGAAATGTTTTGGGTCAGAAATGAGTGGGTGAGCCCCCTTATATAATGTTCCAGATTCTGTCCAAACCGACTTAAAAGTACTCAGCGCGTTCGCGCCACCTTGGGGCGCGTTCGCGCTGAGTTGGCCCCTGGCTCCTTTGCACGTTCGTGCCAGCCCCAGGCGCGTTCGCGCAGAGTTAGTCCCTGCTCTAGCAGCCTGTCTTAGAATGGTCATAATGCTTGATCCCGATGTCCGTTCGATGCACGGTTTATTGCGCTGGAAACTAGACTTCCTGAACTTCATTTTAGGCTTTTTCTTTGCTCCAAAATTCCTCATATACTAAAAGATATTCTTTTTCCAAGTTAGCCAAAATTGCCCCTCATAGTCATAAGTTAAGCACATATGATCTCATATATCCTTGGAGGTAACTCCAATGTCCACGATTGAACAACTAACACCTAGCAAATCTCAATGTACAAACTTACGAGGTGTAACATTCCTCTCCCCTTAGGAACATTCGTCCTCGAATGTTAAGCTCTTAGGGATTTCTACGAATTTTTTTCCAGAGTTTCCCTTGTATTTGTACCACTACCACCCTGTCATAACAACCCAAAATATATAATGCCTCTCAGGGCTACAACATTAATACCCACATTGGCCACACACGACCGAAAAGTCATTCACAGAAGCATTACATACCTGAAGGTGTTGGTGGCTCTGTCTGGAACTCTTCTGGGGGTGGAAATAGGTGTGGATATCTAAGCTTCATATCCTTCTCTATTTCAAACGTCATTTCCTCTCTATTATTATTTCTCCCCAGGACTTTGATCGAAGCTACGTCCTTGGTTCTAAGTTGTCACGACCCGGCTAGAGGGCCATGACGGGTACCCGGTACTAGCCTACCGAGCACCTCTGGTCTAACATTCCATAAGTACTTCTTGGTCATGATACATCTTTGTCGATCCCGGATGAACAGAATAACGGGCATAATGTGCCTCGCCCATAACCTGTCGCCGCCCCCCGCAACCTCGTGTACACATACACCGCCTCTAGCGTAGTAGTACTCCATCAGGTGTAATCTCGAACGGGGCCTTCTCCTTTTCAAGGGCTGCATCTTTGTACTGTGCGAAAACAGGATCCTCATATTGGCGTCGCTTTATCTCTTCCATAATAGAGGATTCAACAACTTCTCGGACAGAAACCCCACTATCTCCAGAATCGGCCAGACGGACTCCAAGACTAGCTAGCTGATGGATCTCACGAACCATTTCTTTCTTTTCTGATGGCACGTCCGTCAAGTCGCCCATAGACTTACGGCCGAGTGCATCCACACAACATTGGCTTTCCCTGTGATGATATAAAATATCAATATCATAGTCTTTCAGCAACTCTAGCCACCTCCTCTGCCGCAAATTCAGCTCCTTCTGCTTAAAGATTATACTGGAGGCTCTTATGATCCGTATAAATATCAACATGGACGCCATATAGATAGTGTCTCCATATCTTCAAGGCATGTATTACCGCCAGCTCCGCATCATGAGTAGGATAATTTTTTGTGCTTTCCGAGTCACGGGAGGCATAGGCTATAACTCGCTATGTCATTAATACACAACCTAATCCCACACCGAGCATCACAATAAATGACATAACCATCTGGTCCCTCAGGAAGAGTCAGAACTGGAGCTGTAGTCAACTTTTCTTTCAGCAACTGGAAGCTCCGTTCGCAAGCATCGGTCCACTGGAACTTAGCTGCCTTCTGAGTTAGCCTCATTAAAGGCACTGAAATCGAAGCAAACTTCTCCACAAATCTCCTGTAATATTTATTTTGTTAAGCATACGAATGGCTTATGAAGCATTTAGAAGCGGAATTATTAAGAAAGGTCAAGGGCATAAAGGGAAATTCGCAATATGCCTCGTGGAATTATGGAGGAAGACGAAGGGCAAATTTGGAACTTGGAAAATAATTTTTCATGAATTGCATGACAAAAAAAAAAGTGGGCTTGTGTTGGATTGGGCCATGTTGGCCGTCCAACTCCTTCTTGATGGGCCAAGCCCATATGAGAATTATGGCATGAGATTAAAAGATGACTTAATGGTCATCTTATCTCATAATTTTCTAGAGAATTCAAGAACAAAAAAGAAGAAGAGAGAGAGCAAAGTTGAGAGGCCATTCGGCCCTTTGAAAAAGAAGAGAAACCGAGAGAAAAAAGGAAAGGAAAGAGAGAAAGAAGAAGTTTCAACTTGTTTTTCCTAGCCAAACCATCCTTGAAGGGTTCTTAGCAAAGTGGAGAGAGAGTTGGTGGAGCAAAGGAAACTTATATTCACAAGTTGAAAAGTCTAGCCAAGTGAAGAATTCAAAGAAAAAGGTAAGATTTGAACCTTTTTTGTATGTTATGGATGATTAAGTGTGTTGTAGCATGAAAAAGTGGATGAAAGATGGAAGGGGAAAAACTTTATGGCCGTGTACTATATATGTGTGTAAGAATGATGATTTAATTATTTTATCTAATATATGGTTGTTGTTATTGTGAATGCTATGTGGATAATGGAAATTGAATGATTTTGGAGAGGTTGTGTGTGTATGCTATGATGTTGGCCGTGTGGTTGTGGTGTGTATGTGTTGAAGATGAAGAATGGTCAATTTTATTTAGTGTTTTGGTTGTTGTTGTGTTGTGAATACTATGTTGCTAATGAATGTATAATAATCTTGTAAAGTTGTAGAAGTTGGAGACTTGTGATTAAAGTATTTAAATTGAATATAATGTTCTTGTATGCATGGAAGATAATGAGATTAGTATGATATTGTTGGCATATGAATTATTAGGTTGTTATTGTTCTCATTGGAGTTGGAAGGTTTTGAAGGAAGTAGTATATTGATTAAGTTGTTAGAATGTATCTTGGATCGAAATTGGAAATTGTTAATGTGGTTGTGATATTATGATTGATAGTTTGGCCGGGTTGAATTCCCGGATTGTTGTTGATGAGAATTGGCTAAGATGATTTTGGGGGATGGTATATTTACGGGGAAGTGCTGCCGAAATTTCGGTAGCCAAGTGTTATTTTAAGAATTTAATCCAAAAGGCACTAATCATGTTTGGTAAACATGACCAATTTGTAGATTCTGGCGGATTTGCGACTTGAATTTGGAATAGCATAAGGAGCGAAAAGAGGTATGTAAGACTTCACCTTCCTTCTTTGGCATGTCTTAGACGTAGTAGGCTTGAACACGGGCCTCGGGGATAATTCCTTTCCTAGAAAACCGAGATTGAAATTAACTACTATTCATTCAGTAGAATTGAATTAGAACTTGCATGAAATGTTGGAAAAACTTCTCAACATCCAGAACTTACACAAATAGGACTCGGTTACCCTAAGACCCTCCCAAGTGACGCCATGAATTGTAATATCCGTAAATTTGATACGCCGCCTCATTTGACTCGAGGTGGGCCCACAATTCCCTAATTTCCTCCTATGGCTCCACTTGGTTTATTTCCGTACTATAATTCAAGGAAACCTTTGGACGTCGTTCCGACCACTAAATCATAGTTGTTTTAACTAATCCCTCGATTCCAAAACAGGATTTTCCTTCCTAAAAGTTTACAAATGTTTTCCAAAATATTCGTTTTTCTTCAAAAACTAAGTTTTACAATATTGCAAGCCTTAATGACCAAGACGACGACTATGGCTCTATGATGAAAAATGATGATTCTATGATTAAAGATTCCAAGTCTATGATTCCAGTGACGAGATGAGAACGTTAAGCTATTTCTTGAATTCTCAACTCTATCCATGAATAATGTCTATTTTTTTTAAAGATTCCAAATATATGAGATGATGCCCTATGATCCCGTTTATATTTTCTCATGGTATTGCTCTCCACTAATAGTCTCGCCTTATATTAATCACCCCTTCAAGGTGAGATAAGCGCCCTAATCATTCTATAATATAATCGGAGGTTCCCGACCTTACGTCACTCCGATGGATATATATTTTCTTGGGCTCTCCTGCATGCTTATATTATATACGAATATATGTATATGTACATGGGGTGGGGGGTAGGGATACTGGGAATTGGGAAGGAAACTATGTTTCATTGCCACACATTGGCTTACCATCCCGGACGCGGGATGCCCGGACGCGGGATTTATGGGCGAGCCGATGTATTTCGGTGCTATGTGGGCGAGCCGACATTGTTCGGTGCTATGCTATGACTTACTATGCTATGATATACTACGCTATGCTATGATACTATGATATACTATGCTATGCTATGATTCTATGATATACTATGATATGCTATGATATATGATATAACAGGATATGACATAAACTCTATTTTCTATGTCTATGAAAAGAAATATTCTTTTTCTAAAAAGGAAAAACAAGCATGCATGGTATCCGGTCTGAAAGGGGTGTTCCTATGCACAGGTTACTTTCTTATCTCAGTATATATCCATGACCCCACGATATTGCTACTTATAATCTATGCTCTTGTTTATGCTATTTTTCCATGTCTTACATACTCGGTACACTATTCGTAAATGCGACGTCCCTTCTTGTGGACGCTGCGTTTCATGCCGCGCGAGTCGGCGGAGATAGCCGGAGTTGATCCCTAGGAGTCCTCTCAGCAGCATTTTTGCAGCGCTCTAGTTGTTTCGGAGCCCCAGTTCCTTGGTACTACTTTTGTGTATATATTCGGTCTCGGCAGTACTCGGCCCCTCCTATGTATATGAGTACTATGTTTAGAGGCTCGTAGACAGATATGTACAGTAGCTATTTGTACTCCTGATTGTCCCCGTCGCTGTATAGTATGATCGCAAAGCTTATTAGCCTATGTTCGTAACGGTGCTATTTATGTTAATGCTAGTCAAAAAAAAAAAACGGTGTAGTTCATACGTGCGATAAGAGTCAGCGGGTTCGCTCGGCTCCGAATATGGGGTCGGGTGCCCATCACACCCTAGTAAGATCGGGGTGTGACAAAGTGGTATCAGAGCAGGCGGTCCTAGGGGTTTGTCTACGAGCCGTGTCCAGTAGAGTCCTGTTTATGGGTGTGTAGCGCGCCACACTTATAAACGGGAGGCTGCAGGGCATTTAGGAAATTTGACCTTCTTTGTATTCTAGATCGTGCGATAGAGCTATAATAAGAGATTTTCCTTCCTTCTAATCCAGTGTTACATTTTCAGCGACGCCTGAGAAGATGAAAGCAACAGCCGCCGAGAAGGGTAAGGCAGCAGCAGAAAGGCGGATTAGACGGGAGCCGCCGGTAAATATCGAGGAGGGTGAGTCCCATAACGAGGCCACCTCTCGTGCTGTTCGCACTCCGCCGATGTTAGGGGAGCAAGAAGGAGCTCCCACTCCAGCTCCAGCACCTCCAGTTCCCCCACCTGAGGCTCCAATTCAGGAGATGAGACAGGCTATCCTTCTGTTAACTCAAATAGTAGCCACTCAGGCTCAACAACAGGGCGTGGAATTTGGTGATGGGGGTCGCAGAAAAAGGGCTAGAAGGGAGTACAGAGGGAGACAGGTACAGGAGCATTTTGAGCACTCAGGACCAGATCGGAGTGCCAGAGTTTCGGGGTCCCGGCATAGAGCCGACTTCAGCAATACGGGGCTACCCCAACCGCGGTGTGCGCGGTGTGACAGGCCACACTCTGGACAGTGTTACTTAGATACAGGTGCTTGTTTTGTCCGGTCGGATTGGCCATGTGATGCGCGATTGCCCGCAGAGGTATGATAGAGATCAAGCTCAGCCCGCCGGGTCAGGTCAGGGCTATGGAGTTTTGGGTTCCCGGTATAGCGGTGAGTCCAGCCAGAGGAGACCACCCGTATTACGATGCCTTCAGTGCCGTAAATTACATGCGGGGCCGTGTCGCGCGGGTACAGATGTTTGCTATGCCTGTGCCAGGTCGGGTCATTTTATGCGCGACTGCCCATCTCGACGTGGCAGAAGTAGGGTTCAGCCCACGAGGGTAGTAGTTGACCCGCCGTCATTGGTGCGCCCTCCAGTGCAAAGGTTCCAAATATCAGCAGACCGTCATAGAGACCGAGAAGGCGTACCTAGTTCGAGTAGACCCCAGCATCATACCTATGCGCTAGCTGACCGACAGGATCCTGAGCTATCCCCTGACGTCGTACCAGGTATATTATCAGTATTTTTCTATAATGTATATGTAACGACTAATTTAGGTTTTACAATGTTATATGTATATCGCGCCTTATATCACTGAGCGTATTGGGTTGAAACTCGAGCCAAACCAAACGAGTTGGGATATCTCCGCCACTAGTGCGAATTTAGAAACCCCGGATAAGCGCTAACTGTACGTGTGAATGGTGGTGCATAGTGAAGATTTGAACAGGGGCGACAGGGTAATAGAATGGCTAGGGAAGTGAAGATAAGAGTGGAACCCGTCGTGAGGACATTCTGGAAGTGAAGAAGTCGTGTAGGTTGGGACGGATTAGACTAGCATGAAGAGGAGACGGACATGTTAGATCTAAAATGGACTAGGACAATTCAAGTTTCAATGAGAAGGACCTATTAACTTAAGGCCAGCGTTCAGAGCGAAGTTAATTGGCTCACGGCCTACAAGTAGCCTGGGCTTCCAAAATGGATATGTTAAGCGATATGTGAAGCATCTATGGAGGAGACCTCCCCAAAGTATCATAATATACTATGAGTCCGGATTAACATTCGAGGACGAATGTTTTAAAGGGGGGGAGGATGTTATATCCCGCATTTTGTGCAATCGGATAATTCAAGACAATTGCGGGAGGACGACAAGCAAGGCCATATTTTTATTTTGTTAAGCATACGAATGGCTTATGAAGCGTTTAGAAGCGGAATTATTAAGAGAGGCCAAGGGCATAAAGGAAAATTCGCGATATGTTTCGTGGAATTATGGAGGAAGACGAAGGGTAAATTTGGAACTTGGGAAATAATTTTTCATGAAGTGCATGACAAAAAAAAAATGGGCTTGTGTTGGATTGGGCCATGTTGGCCGTCCAACTTCTTCTTGATGGGCCAAGCCCATATGAGAATTATGGCATGAGATTAAAAGATGACTTAATGGTCATCTTATCTCATAATTTTCTAGAGAATTCAAGAACAAAAAAGAAAAGAAGAGAAAGAGCAAAGCTTGAGAGGCCATTCGGCCCTTTGAAAAAGAAGAGAAACCGAGAGAGAAAAAAAAAAGGAAAAGAGAAGAGAAGAGTTTCAACTTGTTTTTCCTAGCCAAACCATACCTTGAAGGGTTCTTAACTTAGAGGAGAGAGTTTTTTGAGCAAAGGAAATACAAACCTTGACAAGTTTGAAAGTGTAGCCAAGTGAAGATTCAAAGTAAAGAGGTAAGATTTGAACCTTTTCTTGTATGTTAGGAATGCTTAAGTGTGTTGTGGAGTATAAAGATGGATGAAATTTATGTGCTATGGAGGTGTATGTAGCCGTGATTTGCATGGCCAAGCCGTGAGTGTGTGTATGCTTGATGTTGGCCGTGTGGTTGTGGTGTGTTGTGGAAGAGAATGAGTCAATTCTATTTAGTGTTTTGGTTGTTGTTGTGTTGTGAATACTATGTTGCTAATGAATGTATAATAATCTTGTAAAGTTGTAGAAGTTGGAGACTTGTGATTAAAGTATTTAAATTGAATATGATGTTCTTGTATGCATGGAAGATAATGAGATTAGTATGATATTGTTGGCATATGAATTATTAGGTTGTTATTGTTCTCATTGGAGTTGGAAGGTTTTGAAGGAAGTAGTATATTGATTAAGTTGTTAGAATGTATCTTGGATCGAAATTGGAAATTGTTAATGTGGTTGTGATATTATGATTGATAGTTTGGCCGGGTTGAATTCCCGGATTGTTGTTGATGAGAATTGGCTAAGATGATTTTGGGGGATGGTATATTTACAGAGGAAGTGCTGCCGAAATTTCGGTAGCCAAGTGTTATTTTAAGAATTTAATCCAAAAGGCACTAATCATGTTTGGTAAACATGACCAATTTGTAGATTCTGGCGGATTTGCGACTTGAATTTGGAATAGCATAAGGAGCGAAAAGAGGTATGTAAGACTTCACTTTCCTTCTTTGGCATGTCGTAGACGTAGTAGGCTTGAACACGGGCCTCGGGGATAATTCCTTTTCTCGAAAACCGAGATTGAAATTAACTACTATTCACTCAGCAGAATTGAATTAGAACTTGCATGAAATGTTGGAAAAACTTCTCAACATCCAGAACTTACACAAATAGGACTCGGTTACCCTAAGACCCTCCCAAGTGACGCCATGAATTGTAATATCCGTAAATTTGATACGCCGCCTCATTTGACTCGAGGTGGGCCCACAATTCCCTAATTTCCTCCTATGGCTCCACTTGGTTTATTTCCGTACTATAATTCAAGGAAACCTTTGGACGTCGTTCCGACCACTAAATCATAGTTGTTTTAACTAATCCCTCGATTCCAAAACAGGATTTTCCTTCCTAAAAGTTTACAAATGTTTTCCAAAATATTCGTTTTTCTTCAAAAACTAAGTTTTACAATATTGCAAGCCTTAATGACCAAGACGACGACTATGGCTCTATGATGAAAAATGATGATTCTATGATTAAAGATTCCAAGTCTATGATTCCAGTGACGAGATGAGAACGTTAAGCTATTTCTTGAATTCTCAACTCTATCCATGAATAATGTCTATTTTTTTTAAAGATTCCAAATATATGAGATGATGCCCTATGATCCTGTGTTATACTTTCTCATGGTATTGCTCTCCACTAATAGTCTCGCCTTATATTAATCACCCCTTCAAGGTGAGATAAGCGCCCTTAATCATTCTATAATATAATCGGAGGTTCCCGACCTTACGTCACTCCGATGGATACATGATTTTCTTGGGCTCTCCTGCATGCTTATATTATATACGAATATGAAAAATGTATATGTACATGGGGTGGGGGGTAGGGATACCTGGGAATTGGGAAGGAAACTATGTTTCATTGCCACCTGGTCAGTTGGCTTACCATCCCGGACGCGGGATGCCCGGACGCGGGATTTATGGGCGAGCCGATGTATTTCGGTGCTATGTGGGCGAGCCGACATTGTTCGGTGCTATGCTATGACTTACTATGCTATGATATACTACGCTATGCTATGATACTATGATATACTATGCTATGCTATGATTCTATGATATACTATGATATGCTATGATATAACAGGATATGACATAAACTCTATTTTCTATGTCTATGAAAAGAAATATTCTTTTTCTAAAAAGGAAAAACAAGCATGCATGGTATCCGGTCTGAAAGGGGTGTTCCCATGCACAGGTTACTTTCTTATCTCAGTATATATCCACGACCCCACGATATTGCTACTTATAATCTATGCTCTTGTTTATGCTATTTTTCCATGTCTTACATACTCGGTACACTATTCGTACTGACGTCCCTTCTTGTGGACGCTGCGTTTCATGCCGCGCAGGTCAGCAGATAGCCGGAGTTGATCCCTAGGAGTCCTCTCAGCAGCATTTTTGCAGCGCTCCAGTTGTTTCGGAGCCCCAGTTCCTTGGTACTACTTTTGTGTATATATTCGGGCTCGGCAGTACTCGGCCCCTCCTATGTATATGAGTACTATGTTTAGAGGCTCGTAGACAGATATGTACAGTAGCTATTTGTACTCCTGATTGTCCCCGTCGTTGTATAGTATGATCGCAAAGCTTATTAGCCTATGTTCATAACGTGCTATTTATGTTAATGCTAGTATGTTTTAGGTCATGCACACGAACCAGATGATAAATATAACCCTTTAGAATCATCTTCCTTGCCTTGAGGTATGAAATAAACTTACCCCTCGGCGATGCTGTATTTCCCGACCACTCTATAACTGGTTCTCTTGAAAATTGAAAACGAACTACCTTCTTCTGACAATCAACGTTAGCATAACAAGAAGCTAGCCAATCCATACCCATAATAACATCGAACTCAGTCATATCTAGCTCTATCAGATCTGCTTTAGTGCAACGACCACATATAATCACCGAACAATCTCTATATACCTGCCTGGCTATAACAGAATCTCCTACCGGTGTAGCTACCTCAAATGGTTTTATCGGTTCAGGTTTTATCCCAATTCTACTAGCAACAAGGGGAGAAATATACGATAAAGTAGAGCCTGGGTCTATCAATGCATATACATCTCGGGAGAAGATCAATAATATACACGTAACCACATTAGGCGACGCCTCCCCGATCCTGTCGGCTAGCTAAGGCATATATGCGGTTCGAGGGACCGCTAGAATCGGAAGCTCCGCCACGACCTCTACCGCGGCCTGCTGGTGTCGGCATACCCCGCCCCGCCGGCGCATAGCTACCGAAGAGGACGATGAACCAAAGAATCGACCCGGGGTCGAGCCGCACCACCTGGACTACCCCCAAGCGGATAATCTCTCATAAGGTGGCCCTGACGGCCACAAGTAAAGCAAGCACCCGTGGCACGATAACACTCTCCAGGGTGATGCCTCCCACAGTGAGAACACCGAGGTATAGGTGGCCTCGACTGACCGGAACCTCTGTCCACCTGCGAACCCGGAGCCCTGGAGCTCTGACCAGCTCCTGAATACCCTGTACTATCTGGTCTCCTACCCGGGAACTGTGGGGGTGTACTCCGTGCTGGCTGGGAAGGGTATCTGCTATGCTGCTGCTGAGGCTGCCTGCCTCGAGACTCTCCAGAATAACCAGCTGACCTAGCCCTCTTGGGCTGGCCCCTGTCATAATCTCTGTCGGGCTGACGCCCTATGTCGATCCTCCATACCCTGGGCATGTGCCTGTACTCGAGCAATATCCATCCCTGGCTGGGAAGCCATCACCAGACAGCTATCAACCAAGTAACGATCCAGCCCCATCACGTATCGATGCATCCGATCAGTCATATCAGCTACAATAGTGGGTGCATATCTGGCCAGTGAGTCGAACTCTAGACTATACTCTCGAACACTCCTGCCACTCTGCCTCAGACGCAGGAATCTATCAACTCTGGCCCGCCTCATCTCCGGAGGTAGAAAGTGGCCAAGAAAGGCCTCTGTAAACTCATCCCATACTGCTGGAGGAGCACCCTCGCCCCTAGACAACTCCCAGGACTCGTACCAATTAGCGGCTACATCATGCAACCGATATGAAGCTAGCTCGACATACTCGATCCTCGGAAGCCTTAATTAACCGCAACGTACGCTGCATCTGCCGAATAAACTCCTGGGGATCCTCCGCGGGCTTTGACCCAAAGAACTCTGGGGGATTACAAGTCAGGAAATCACGGGCCCTCAAACTATCATGTCTATCCGCATGATCACCTCCTAATCCGTGCCTGTGAACCTGCCCCACCACCAATCTAGTCAGCAACTGGACCGCATCTCGCATAGCCCTATCCTCCGCCCCTGGCTGAGGAGCTGGAGGCTGGGGTACTGGAACCACAGGAGCTGGCGGGGGAGCCGCTCGACTCACCGTTGTCGCTCCAAGTCCCTCTCGATAGTGGCGGTGTAGCGTGGCCGACGGGGGCACCACCTCGGGCACAGGCTCAGCACGGGCCCTAGTAACTCTCCGTGCTTGGCTAGTCTCTCCACCGTGGCCCGACTTTCCCTTCTAGGCAGCTGTCGCCTTCTTTGGAGGCATCGCTGAAAACATAACAATTCGTTAGGGAGGAGTCATCCTGATAATACAGCTCTATCGCACGATCTAGGATAAGAAGGAAAGGTAACATCCTAAATGTCCTGTAGCTTCCTGTTTATAGATGTGGTGCACAACACACCGATAAACAAGACTCTACTAGACACGGTCTGTAGACACTCCGAGGACGAACCGCTCTGATACCACTTTTGTCACGACCCAACCCCGTGGGCCGCGACTAGTGCCCGAGCGGGGCACTCGTACACACCCAATAACCAGAATCGGCATACAAACAATTTATACATATACAAATATCAGACGTCGTCTCCAAATTGTCACATGTACAGATATATATCGCAGAAGCCAACAAGGCTATCATAAAGCATAACGTCCCAAAATATATACAAACGCAAGCCGACAAGGCTGCCACGGAACGGGGACCGCCCAAAACATAAATCATACGAACACAACGAACGAATATTCACAACCCACATATATGTCTACAGACCTCTAAGAATAACAACAGAATCATATGACGGGACAGGGCCCCGCCGTACCCCTGAATAGACATATGCATATACAACGGAAGAGTATGTACCAAAATATAGGCTCCGGAACAAAGGAGCGCTCCAAATAGCAGAATAGGTGTCCTAAGCTGGCGGATCACCAAGGTGGGCGTCTGTACCTGCGGGCATGAAACGCAGCCCCCGAAGAAAGGGGGTCAGTACGGAATATGTACTGAGTATGCAAAGCATGAAATACAGTAAACAGGATCATAATCGAAACAAGAAGTACAGAAAATAAGTACAATATGCAGAATACCAAAATATTTACTTTTGAAACACAAATCATGCATGGGGCTCAGAGAACATGGTCGCCACCCCGTCATTTGGCGCCATAACACATCATACTCCAGAAGATTTCATATCTCCGTAACCCGACATATCTCCATAACACATCATAACGCCATAACACATCATAACACCAAAACATATACGGAACCCGGCCCTCCAGCGAGGAGCTCGGTGAACCGGAACACATCATACTCCGGAATATAACATAGTGCGCACGACGACATAACCGGCCCGGGACTCGGCGAAAGATATAACAACAAGATGCACGAGCAGAGTCGTGAGTAACCATATGTATAAAAATCATCATTATAGACTCAATAGATAGGTAAGTAATCGACGCTCGAGGGTTAAGACGATAGTCACATTAAGTACTTTCAGAAAGTTGTTAGAACCAAACATAGAAAAGTCTCGGGGGCCCATGGACAAGTATCAAACCAATCCGAGCCCGCCTATGAAAGTTGGAGATATTACTCGTTATAAAATCTCCTATGAACGTTTCGAAGCGATCCGAGCTCGTCTATGAAAGTTACGGTCGTTCGTAGTTACAGAATCCTTTAAGAACAAAATTCTTTATGCAACATTTATTATCCAATCATACAAAAGGCTTAAGGACCATAGTTCGACCATATTAAGAATGCGAAAGTCAAGAAGTGAATAAGAATCGTAGACATGCTCGGATCGTAAGGATAGAGTTACCCCGAGGCTCGTATAATAGCTTACCTACACTAAGACATGCCAAAAGAAGGAAAGGTTAGGCTTTACATACCTCGTTTGCTTCCTAAGCTAATCCAAACTCAAGTCTCGGGCTCCCCAAGATCTACAACAACGTCATTAAATACCAAACATTAGCTATAGATACTTAGGGATTCAATCCCAAACTAACACTTAATCTACAGAAATTTGGGCAGCATTTTCCCTATAAAGTCAACATCCCCGAGAATTCAACTCGGCCAAATCATCAACAACAATACCAACAAGCATAGTAGCAACATCAACAATCGATTCAAAACGTATTCTAACGTTAGTAACTCTTTCTACATACTTGAAAACATTCCATTTACATTAATTCAACTACATACATTCAAGCCAACATCAACGCTCACATGTTCAAGTACTAATCCGAGATCATTCAAACACGATTCAAGAACACTTCAAACAATCCGCACAATATTCAAAACAACCCAACCAAAACTCCATTCTACCCGAAACCTTCCCAAACCCGAGAACAACAACAACAACACATTCCTTTCTCCCAAATTCATGAATTACACCCACAATCCACACGTTAACAATGTCATTCTCATAAATATAAAATCTACATTAAAATCACGTTAACTTCCAAATCAGCCCACAACAATTACAACTTCAACTTGAATCATTAAACTCTCATTATCAACATAGAATCCACAACAACAACAACCAAAACACTAAATAAAATTAATTCATTCCTTGCCATACACAACAACCCATATTCGGCCACCACCCCAACATACAAATTTCATGATTCACATCCATTTCCACACACTACAACATGTACAAATCATTCATAACATATGAAAAAGAAGATTAAACCTTACCTTTTCCACTCAACTTCACAAGTTGGCTAGGGTTATAAATGGTAGAAACGAATGGTTTGTTGACTCCAAAAACTACTCCACGTTAATAAGGACCTTTCAATTGGTGGAATTGCTAGAAGAAAATATTTTTTTGTTCAAGATTTTTGGACCTCAAATTTTGGTAGCTATGGCCGAATGGCTTTTTTTTTTCTTTCTCCAAGTCTCTCCAAAGTTCTAAGGGATGAAGATGATGAACATAAGATTAATTGGTCATCTTTTATCTCATATATTAAGCATCCATGTGGACCATGGCCCACCCCCATATGCACGGCCACTTGGCCCCTTGGTTGATGAATTAATAACTTTTTCAATATTCACTTTTAACCCCAAATTTTCCTTAATATTCCATACCAATAAAATCATAAGCAACTTATGCCTTAAAACAAAATCAAAGGTCAAAAGTTTCTACCTCGTATCCCGGAATAGTCTTGTCCTTAACTTATCGTGGTTAGCTCGGATTATCCCAATGTACAAAATACGGGATATAACAAAAGTGCTCTCGGGAGGACCCGTAGTCCTAGCCGAAATGGATGGACAAGAGTGGCCCAAGGCCATCAATGCATACGCACACAAGAGATACTACATTTAGGATTCTATTTTCTTGTAATCGCATTGCTATTTCCTTGTAATTGTAGCTTTTGCTTGTAATCATACTAGAATAGGGGAAAAATAAATCACCTATGTAATAAACTATGCAATGACCTGAATGCCCCTACGATGGGATGCGTAGGAAGTCCATACTGGACCCGGTCGTTTTATTAGTAAAACCAAAATTCAATTACTTTATTTTGAACTACGTTCGACCTGAATTCCTACTGCGATAGGATACGTAGGCGCTCTCAAGCTCGGTCATCATAAAAAGAAAAATCAAGAAATCCCTAGGAAACCTCAAAGGCAATAGGACGGGAAAGGTCCACAAGATTAAGCTTGCAAGGGTCAGTACAAGAACCAGACAATATCAACCCTACACTGGGATAAATTTTTTGAGGAGACCTCAAAAATTCCTATCAGAAACAATCAACGAATAGAGGCACAAAGCAAAGCCATACACTAGGGCAGAATATTTGAGGGGACATAAAAAATTCCCTCTTAGCAAGACAACATAAGGGACTCCCAAAGCAAGAGCCAAAATCGAGGCAGAATTTTTGAGATCTCAAAAAATTCTGCCAATACGAAAGTTAGCAACCATGTCTTCGAGGAGAACTGGGAGATCTCGTTCGAAGAAAACACACATCATGACACATAAAAATGAAACAAACATTTAAAAAAAATAAAATAATAACATGCGTTTTATAAATTTTTATTTTGGAATTTTAAAAAAAAAATATATATATAGCATAATTGCGTCCCAGAAAGATCTCTCAAAATACTGAGCCCAAGAGGGGTTTGGAGGATTATCAGGTGGAGACACCAGGTGGGAAGACGACGACGCTAATCGGCTTCTTAAGAAACTTATAATTTTTCTGTGGATGCAGATTTTTCCTCCTACAGGACAACAGATGCACCACCAACCAGCTTACTCATAGCAAAGGCAAATGGCGAAGCCCAAACAGTGAAGAAAGACACAGAAGGGTCATAGCAGAGAAGGGGGTATTGAAGAGACATCCGACTGTGAGAATCACGAAGCAAATGAGCGACAAAGATGCATCAGACCAAGAGGGTCACAATGGATGAGCATAAAGATACATGCGACCAGAAGGGTCATGACAAGCACAAAGGGCATATCTAGCCATAAGGGTCAACAACCAATGCAATGAACGAAAGAAAGATTATCCAGCCATAAGGGCCATAATTGTCATTTGCATGCCGAGAGGGCCATTCATTTATTTTGCCGAGACGGCCATTCATACGAACAAGCCAAGAGGGTCATTCATTCAAACAGCTGAGAGGACCATTCATTCAAACAGCCGAGAGGGCCATTCATTCAAACAATCGAAAGAGCCATTCATTCAAACAGCCGAAAGAGCCATTCATTCAAACAAGCCAAGAGGGCCATTCATACAAACAGCCAAGAGGGCCATTCATTCAAACAACCAAAAGGGCCATTCATACAAACAGCCAAGAGGGCCATTCATTCAAACAGCCAAGAGGGTCATTCATACAAACAACCCAGAGGGCTATTCATTCAAACAAGCCGAGAGGATCATTCATACAAATAGCCAAGGGGGCCATTCATACAAACAGCCAAGAGGGCCATTCATACAAACAAGCCGAGAGGGCCATTCATCTAAATTTCCATAAGAATATCTGCATATTGTCAAATTCAGGAGAGGAGCACATAGCTGCCCAACAAGGAGCCGGTTGCCGAATCAGATCCAGACAAATTACGGAGCAAACGTGGAACTTTTTCTTACGCAGCCAGTCAAGATAGGGTGCCCATGAGAGTCAAGCTCTCCGGCCAGGATTTAGAAGCGATCCAATCTCATACTCAGCCATAACTTGTCTTGTTTTATTTTTTCCACTAAATAAAAAACCGCGTCCGTTCAGATACACACCGGGAAGTCTAACCGTACTCCCGTATAAAGGATATACTCTTCTCTAGCAAGTCGAACTACATGTGACCTGATTCCCAGGAACCAGGGATATGCAGGAAAACTCAAGTCTCAAGAGTCAATCACATTCTAACAGTCTTCTGGTGAAACCTACTCACAATATTGGAATCCCCGGAAAATTCCTTCCAGATCACTTAAAGGTCTTTAGTTGAGTCACACTACAAGCCGCCTGAATTCTCATATGACATGAGATATGTAGGAAATCCACAGACCAGGGTCCAGCCACACATGTGAAAATTGCATAGAGACAAAGGCTAAAATGAGCCGGGTCAGTAAAAAATTAGGGTTAGTCAAATTTCGTTGCTCAGGGATGGCCCTGCCATCCCCGAACACCAAAGGAGCAGTAGTTCAAAGCTAATTTTTGACCTTCCGTGATTTATTTGAATCACTCGGAATCCCCGAATAATAAATAAATGAGCTGAGCATTTTAAAAGCATTTAATGATTTTTATAAATTGTTCAGATCAATTAAAAAAAAGGGAGAGAGAGGAAGGTTTCTTATATAATTATTTAAAATTAATATGAAAATACTTCTTTCCTTTTATTTTTATCTTTGAAAGTTTGAATAATTTAAATAATTTAAGTAATTAACTATTTAACCTTTGTTTTTAACCAAAGTTTTGGAAAGGATGGGATTTGATGGAGCATTTGTGGATCAGATATGGAGGTTCCTAGCTAACAACTAGTACTTAGTTCTGTTAAATGGCCAGTCCCATGGTTTCTTTCACTCAACTAGGGGAGTGAAACAAGGTGATCCTTTATCACCTGCATTGTTTGTTCTAGCTGCAGAGGTGCTATCAAGAGCTTTTAACTCTTTATTTGACCATGAACAATACAAGGGGTATGGTATGACTAAATGAAGTGCCAACTTAAACCATCTTGCATATGCAGATGACAACATTATCTTTACCTCAGCAGATAAGGTGTCCTTGGAGATGATCATGACAGTCTTGGCGAAGTATGAAGATGTTTCACGATAGAAAATCCACAGAAACAAGAGTTGTTTCTATTTGCATCAGAAAGTTTCAGCTGCTTTGTGTCATGAGGTGGAGCAGACTACAGGGTTCACTAGAGGAGTCTTCCCATTTATGTACTTAGGCTGTCCAATATTCCATACTAGAAAGAAGAAGGTGTACTTTAATGAGTTGATCAAGAAGGTTAAAAACAAGCTGCAGAATTGGAAGGGTAAGCTCCTTTCTTTTGGTGGTAAGGCAGTCTTAATCACTAGTGTACGTCAAAGTATGCCTCTATATCTGCTATCAGGTATGGTACCTACTAAATACACTTTGAATGAGCTACACAAAATCTTTGCAAGATTTCTCTGGAGCAATAAAGAAGAAGGAAAAAGTAGACATTGGTTAGCTTGGTTAAAAGTGTGTGTGCTAAAGAATGAAGGAGGCCTAGGGTTTAGATCCTTATTTGATATCTCTGGTGCTCTTTTTGCTAAGTTATGGTGGAGGTTTAGAACCACCTGCACATTTTGGTCTACCTATATGTGGAATAAGTATTGTAAGAGGCAGATTCCAACTCTAGTGCAGTGGAGAAGTGGCTCACAATTATGGAAAAAGATGTTAGAAGCTAGAGTTGTGATTGAAAAGGATATATGGTGGGAGACAAGAAATGTTTCAGCTAAATTCTGGTATGATAATTGGACAAAGCTAGGTCCAATAGCTAATTTGATGCCTACAAACTTTCCCATGATGAAACCATTCAGGATGTGGAAGACATGGTGATAAATGGACAGTGGAATCTCCCTAGGCTTCAACAAACTGTGCCAGAGGATTTAGTAGAACACATCACACATAGCTTCAATAGAAATACAATTGATCAATCTATAGACAAGGCTTGGTGGATGCTTAATGCAAATGGTAAATTCATAGTTTCAAGTTCTTGGGAAAAGGTCAGGTAAAAAAAAGAGGTAAGCTGGTTTTATCATCAGATGTGGACCAAAGGGTTGCAGTTCAAGATTGCATTTATTTTGTGGAGAGTATGGAAACAGAAGCTGCCAGTGGATGATGTTCTTGCAAGAATGGAGATATCTAGTTTCTATTTGTAGGTGTTGCTCACAATCACAATAAGAAGTTTTACAGATACAGCTGGTATTCAAGGACCTTTTGTGCAGGTGAAACAGGTAGTGAAAAAATGGTGGGATGCCAAATGCTCAGCTAAGTTGAAACCTCTGTATCAGGCAGCACCACCTATCATACTATGGCAGCTTTGGAAGAGAAGGAATACAAAGAGTGCATGGGGGGACATTATCCACGGCTAAGGTACTCTATGATATCAACATGAATCTTGTGCAGCTGGCAAAATTCAAATATCCCTGGATGAAAGATATTCTAGGCTTTTGGCCTCAACTGGTTAACTACTTAGAAAGTTACAAGCCACAGATCAACTATATACTTGTGCACTGGTCTAGTCCCCCACAGGGTTGATACAAGTGTAATAGTGATAGAGCATCTAAAGGAAATCCTGGCCCCAGCTCAACAACATTTTGTGTTGGAGACAGTCTGGGGGATTTTATATATGCCAGCACAAGGAAAGTGGGGGATACAAGCTGTCTAGTTGCAGAAGCTAAGGCAATGTATGATTGTTTGGTTTATTGTGTAACAAACCAGCTATTGCCTCTTTATTTTGAGTCTGATTCTTTGAGCTTAGTGAAGATGGTGGAAGGTGAATGGGATGTGCCATGGTCTATAAGTTTGGAGGTTTACAACATTATTGAGTGGAGAAGGAAAGGAGTAATCCAGATTGAGCATGTAATGAGGGAAGGAAACCAGCTGGCAGACTTTCTAGCTAACCATATCTTTAGTTTTGCAAGTACATTATGCTTTGAAAACTTCATGGAGTTACCAAAGAATTGCAAAAAGGTTGGTAAACATTGACAAAATGCAGATGCCATCTTTCAAATTCAAGCCAGTGTTTGCCAGAGAGCCTAACTGAGGTGCCAAACACAGCTGCAACATAGTTGAACTTCATATGCAGGTCTATAACTACTAAACCAAAAGGGCTGAATATGTTCAACTAGTAGCAGATTTGAGTCGTAAACATTCCATCAGCATGAAGTTTTCACTATAGCAGAATGAGCAGCTGAGTATAATCAATTCACAACATGCACAAGTTCAAGTTTGAATGATTCTTCTGTTGGTTATGATTTCATAGCACCTGGTGAGAGCTTTGAGGTTGCTTGAGTTAAATCAAACCAGAAATTTGGACAGTTTGCAGTTAGACTAGATTTAATGCTTTAGCTGTTTATTTCACTTCAAAGGCACTTTTTGGCCTTATTTTATTTTATTTATCTGTACATACTCTTTTTATCAATAAATTCACAACTAGTATCATGCTAGTTGTTTTGATTAAAAAATAGCTATTTAACCTTTTTAACTTTTGATTTTTATATAATGCGCATGATTTGTCAAAATAGGCATAATTGCCCTTAAATGTTTTAATTAGGATAATTAATCAATTAAGTGATAATTACTGCAAAATTGAGCCTTTTATATAGATATATATTTTTTTTCCTTGGCCATAATTAATTTAATTAGTTCATAATTTTAAGAAATTAGAGTTTTTTTTTACAAAATCAGTCTGTTAACATTTGATTTGAAATAATAGGTTTAATTTAATTTCCAAAATTGATTAAAAAGGCCATAATTGAAATAATTATGCTAGGCCAATTAATTAAGGCCATTTTAGGCCCATTAACAACTTGACCGACTTTTTAAAATTATTTTACCAAAATAATTACGGCCTAATTTTTTTCATAATTAAAATTTCCTCCAATTTTCATTTTCTTTCTAATTACTTGTTTTTAGGTATTAGGTATACCCATTGTATACACCAAGTATACATATATATATATATGAAGTATATATGTATACACTTGGTGTATACATGAACTTAAGGCCCCATTTAAATTAAACTCGAAATTTTATATATATATATATATATATATATATATATAGAGCCGGCCCAATTATATATTAATTAACGATCGATATAACCCCTCCCCCCATGCCCTTATTTTATCTTTCATTCCCCCCCCCCCCCCCCCAAACCACCCGCCTCTCTCTCTCTCTCTCTCTCTCTCTCTCTCTCTCTCTCTCTCTCAATCTATCTCTCTCTCTCTCTATCTCTTTCCTTTCTCACAAAACCCTAGTAGGCGCCTAGGTTTTTCCCTCCTCTCTCATGCCAAAAATGGCATTTTTACAGGCGTATGCTGACATGCACAACATTTGTACGCTCTTTGTGGTGAAATATCAAAGATTCACTTGGTTTCACGATTTGTTTTGTCCAAATGTGGTAATAAATCCTTACTTTACTCTGTTGTTCAAATTTTTAGTCAAAATCGTCATTATCTTTGCTTTAAAGTTTATTTTTGCTTGCATTATTACTATTGATCCACGTTTGTTGGGTCAGATCGACTGAAAAAGGGTCAGATCTACTGTGGGTGGGCTTGCCTTAAGATCTGGGTCATTGATTTGTTGTCTATTGGGTTTGATTGTAAAAAAAGAGGTTTTGTCCCACATCGTTGTTGTTTGGTTTTAGTTGAATTTTGGGGTTCTAGAACCCCAACCCTCGAACAAAAAAAAAAGAAGTTTTTGGAGGTGAAAAAAAAAAATGTATACCAGAAAATATAGAGAAATTTGAGAGTAAAAGAAGTTGAAAAACTCAGATTTTTTGAAAAAAACTTCTTAGTAAGAATTTTTTTTAAAAAACAACCTAGACTGAATAGTTGAGGTTTTGTTAGTTAAAATATTTGGTCCTTACTTCATTTTTTTTTCGTGTGTGTGTGGCTGAGTTGCTGAGGTTTGGAAGCACAGAGGCTCCCAAATCCATTCTTTTCTTGGCTGCGCACATAAAAGGTAAACCTTAATTCATTTCATCTCATTTTTGTTATTTAACATTCTGCCTAGTTTAGATATGTTTATAAGTTGGCTCTGTTAATGGTGGTGCTTATTTGATGAGTATGCCTTATTTGGTTCTATGCTTAATATGTGCTTTATTTAATACAAACACAATAGGAGTTAGTCCAAATGTTATTGTGAAGTTCATTTAGAAGTAGACTGCTTGAATCACTTATTGGTTTTGTTTGCTCATGTGGTCTTAAGGTTCTATGTTCCCTATAAAGAAGTGTGTGTGAAGTGCTTTTAAAAATCCCTGTCCCTTTCCTTTTTTTTTTTTTGAATGCTTTTGCTAGTTTATTGATTATGATCCTACGTAGAGTCAACATAGGAAGTTCAACTTATTTTAAAAAAGGAGATGAGAGAGTCTATGTGTTGACATAGATGAATGTGGGTGATTTGCTTGTAGTATGTGCTTGTGGTTACAGTTAAGTCCATACTTTGTTAATTAGTCATGAACTACCCCAATTGTGAAGTGAAGTCCTATTGTCAAAAGTCTTAACTGTGGTTGTTTAAGCTTGGCAAGTTGGTTTGAACATAACTCCTGATGTGTTTCCTTTTTTTAAAATAAATAAGTAAATGAGCACTTAGGTAGAATCTAAACCTGTTTGTTGAACCTCTGAACATATAACAGTAGATTACCTTATTTCTTCTTTCCTTTCCTCTTAAATGATCTTGCTCACTTAGAATAGAGTAAGACAAGATAAATCAATGGTTTGTTTGTTTGTCAATTAATACTAAAACAAAGGAGTATCAGGTTCATGTTTTAAGCATATAGATTGGTGGATTGTTCATGGCAGTATCTGTGGTTGTGTTATCATCTAATGTAGGCTAGACAGTGTGTAGTCACCTGTGATTTGTGGCAAAGGTGTGCTAATTGTCCATGACTTATAGCAAATCCTAGAACCATTATTATTAAGGTATTTGAGTGTGAATTCTGTTTCCCTTTTTGGTTTGCTCAAGGCTGGTTTTCTTGACTGAATTTGTTGCCTATACATATGGTGTTCATAACTTGCACTGTTGGCTTATGTCACAAGTCCTTCACGTAGGAATCGTCTACCCCTAAATGTGCAGAGTTTGATAAAAAGTAAAAATGGAAACAAGTGATTAACTGTAGGAACTATTGGATTAAGTCCTCATTTGAAGACTAACTAGAGTTAATCTAGTTGACAACTAGCTAATAGGTTGGTACGTCAACCTGTAGCTTAATCATGATCATGTTGAAACTTGAAAAAGTATAAAAAAAATAGAATGAAATGGTGTCTAAGAGAGAGGTCTGTTCTCTTATTTGTGATTTCTTCTTGTTGGTCCTGCCCTATTAGTTATATTACTTAAAGGGTGAAGCAAATTTATTATGAAAAATGGACTGATATGCAGTGCTCTTGCATCTGTGTTGCTTTTCATCCGTGTATGGGTCTTAATTTGGTAAGTGATCATAAGTATTCTAGTTTTACGAGTTTAAGTGTTAAAAGAAGAATGAAAGGAAATAGCTTGGTTTTGATTTGTCCAAGTCCTGAACAGTTTGGGGACTGAGGCTTTTGCCTTGAGATATGAATTCTTTCTTTGCTTCTCTGTGTGTATAAGTGGTTGATGTAATAATAATAACCCCTGGTTTTCAAGCTGCCTAGGCTTAAATATGGAAACAGATAGAAGGAAAACCTTATGATGCTAATCTAAGTAAAAGAAGAGTATATGACGATGACATGATAACATATGAAAGACTCTTTAACATTTGGTTAAGTTAGGATCATGATTTAGACCCTATGTGGTTTCTTGTCGCATTTGCATGTGTCTTAAGAAAACGGCTGGATGATGTGGTTTCAACTTGTATTTTTGAAAGGTGATCAAATAAAGTAGTTCTCCCCCTTATATCCCAAGTCCAACTTGTAATAGTGCCCTTTAAAAAATAGGGAGGTCAATGGTTTGCATTCATTCAAGTTAGTCATGTAGGCTGAGGGGTATATTTGACCCTTTTTCTTTGTGATACTTGTCCAGTTTGAAAAAATGAAGATTAAGCTAAGGCCATAACTAAATTAGGTGCATCCCTTTAAAATCAATTTTAGACCTTTCTGCAAATGAGATAGAATCAAGAGTAAAGGTTAGGAAAATTCTAAACTCTGAACTTAGAAAATGTGAAATTCCTGTGCATTTCTAGGACTTTGACCTTCCTACTTGCTTAAGTTATGCATAAAGATGTAATTGTTGTACCTGAGACTGGTATATTCTATATGGGATCATGATGATTTAAAGGTCTCTTGGCAGTTGTTTCTACAACTGATCCTAGATTGGTTTTCATTATTGCTTTGTCTTGAGTTGGGTTATGTGAGAAGTAATATAGTGTAATACCAATAAAGGGTTGTTCCATTTTAAAAGAACTCTAATTTTCACCTACTTGGTTTTGTTATGCTATACCTATTAAGATTGTAGTTTGGTTCTTTCTATTTATTCTTTTTCTTCTCTAGAGGAATCACTTAGACTTTGGACCATAATGTCCTAAAAAATGGCAAGAGTCTTCACTTGAATTGCCCATAAAGTGTCTAGGCTCATTTGAAGGTTATACTTAGATAGTTCTACATATACTTCATGCATACCAAACCTGTTGTGATTGTACTATACCTAGAGGATAGTTTTTCCTTATCCTTGTGTGTCTCTATACTTTACCACATCTACTTGATTCAATATTGTCCAGAATTGCATTGTTTCCATGCGACTGTCACTATTGTGATTATTTGGTTCAAGTTTAGTCTAGGCCACACTGTGCCCATACAGATTGCTTTCATTTTCATGCTTAAGTCACTTTATCCTTTCTCTAC
Source organism: Lycium ferocissimum (assembly GCF_029784015.1). NCBI lineage: Eukaryota > Viridiplantae > Streptophyta > Magnoliopsida > Solanales > Solanaceae > Lycium > Lycium ferocissimum. The sequence continues at coordinate 38,608 of NW_026722930.1, read as the reverse complement.
TTGTGTCATCTATTCTTGTTGGCTGATAGTTGTTCCATACACATGTATATTGAGCCTATTCTAGTTATTCTGAGCCATGTGTGTGTGTATGTGGATCTGTGTCTTCCATGGTTGTTGGTTGAGAGGTAGTTTAGGTAAAGGAGGGTCTAGTTTGAACCCTTCCCTAGTGACCAGCCATGCCGGAGGTTCATGAAACCTCTTGGAACTTGTGCGGCATCAGGAATAAAGGGGGGTGATGACTTGGCCTTCCACCACCTAGTTTGGGATTTGAGTTTGAGGACATGGAACACACATATGCCCCTCACATGAGCTTGTGAATAAATATGATATGTTGCTTATATATGTGTATATTTATGTATAGAATGGGACTTGTAAACAATAGTGTGTTGTGTATATTATGTACATATATCATGCGAATGATAGGAACAGTAAAATATAAACTAACCGGGGTCTTTTGTTTTTTCCCTCACCACTGCATGGCCACTTGGGCCGAAGTCCAACCATCGTATTGCGCTAAAAGCCCAATAGGGAAAATTATTTCACGTGTCTTTGAGTCCAAAAAGAAGAAAGGGAAGCTAATATATTGAAGGCCCAGTCATGGGTAAAAATGACATAAAGGCCCAATCATGAGTGAAAATTGTTGGGGTTTGATACACTCCATTTCACTTTACTCCATTATATTTTCCTATTTTTTGCTTATTTGTATGGTATTCGGTACTTGTAAAACCCACAAACATTATTGGAACCGTTATATTATGAATTAGGCATCTTAGAAAAACGGTGCATATGCCGTTTAGACTGACTGTAGCACCTAAAAACTCTTTTTTTTTTTCTGAAAATTTTGAAAATGCGTACTGATTTTGGACATAAAAAATGAAAAAAATAAACTACTTTTTATCTTAATAAACGGGGATCCAAAGAGGTCTGTTTTAATAGGGATGGTATAACGTGTGGTACAAAATTAGGTAGATTAGACGAAAATTTCCTTTTATCTTTCAGAACTGTCAAAACATGTTTCTTTTCTGGTCATGCATGTTTTGGCGGCAAAACCCACCCGAATCTTTTCCTTAAATCTGAATGCTTTCAAAGAATATTTTTGGGCCAAAATACATTTCAATTTGGTCTTCAAAAATAAGGATTTGTATAAAGTCACCATTTGGGCTAGGAAATTTTGTTTGTTTTTTCTACATAAAAATCTGAGGCTAATACAAGAGACTAGGGCACATAGGGTAAGTGGCCAGACGAGGTATATTTGGGCAAAGGCCCACGCGGGTTGTTTCTTTAAATAAATAAAAACATTTCTATGGTTCAAGACTCGTTTAATTTTTTAAGCAAACGAACTCATGATCAATGGGTTTTCTGGGCTAATGTTTTAAAGATATTCAGTAAAGTGTCCTAAGGCCCAAAAGCGAATTGGATTTTAAAGTCAAAATTTATCTTTTGAAACTAAATCTGGGACTTTTATAAAAAGCATATATATATAGCAAGTGTATTTTGTAAAGGGAACATATACAAGAATTTTTTGGCCACAAACATAATTCACTTTCCTTTTAAAAAAAAACAATTGCGCAAAATATAAAGAGTTCTTTCTTCAAAGGGTCAAAATAGTCCAATTTACACCTAATTTATCAAAATTTAGGTAAGGGTATTCTAAAAACGTATTAAGCAGATTAACCCGATCCATGTGTGAGTAAAGCATGAATAGAATTTAAACCAATAAAACAATAAATAAACTTTTCATTTTTTTAGGAAACTACAATCCTTATATATAAAAGGGACTAATTATACCTGGATATCATAAATCCGAATCTAAATACCCGATATATAAAGGGTATATATTCAATTCATTTTTCAAATAACGATATGCAACATGACAGTTTTTTACGGGAAATAAACAGTTCATGCAAATACTTATACATTGGAATTTGAAGGTCAAACGTATAGTACGGATCCTTAATACTAGGGTGCCAACACCTTCCCTAGGGGATCACCAAAACCCTTACCTAGAACTTTTGATTAAGAAGGATCTTTCATGGTATATGAATAAGCCCTTCAAAACTGATTTTCCTAATTTCTTAAAAATTAGGTGGCGACTCTTTTAAAACAAAGTCCGAAAGAGCACCAACGATTTCGAAGTAGCTTTTTCCGAGCGCTAACCCCGCCCGCAAAAATGTGAATCGTTACAGTCATCCTGAGTATGAGTTGGTTAGCTCCTTATCCTCCAATTCTGAACTGTCATGCCAAGATAGTCACCTTAGCTATTCTCGGGGTGCCTAGACTTCAGTGGAAGGGTAACCTTAGTCCCTCCCCAAGGAAAATTATTTTCTTTATTCGCGCAAAGAAGCTATTGGATACGGGGTGCTTGGCTTATTTGTCACATATTCGTGATACCAGTGTTGATGGTCGATCTCTTGAGTCAGTTCCTGTGGTACGTGAGTTTGCGGAGGTGTTTCTGTCAGATTTACTAGGCATGCCATCGGACCGTGACATTGATTTCTACAATGACTTAGAGCCAGGAACCCGCCCTATTTCTATTCCACCATATTGGATGGCATCAGAAGAGTTGAGGGAATTAAAAGAACAACTCCAGGATCTTCTTAGTAAGTGTTTCATTCGTCCGAGTGTCTCCCCATGGGGTGCTCCTATACTGTTCGTGAAAAAGAAAGATGGAACTATGTGGATGTGCATTGATTATCGCCAGTTAAATAAGGTCACCATCCTAAATAAATACCCTATCCCTCGTATGATGATTTATTTGATTAGCTTCACGGGAATTCTGTTTTTCAAAACTTGATTTGTGATCGGGTTATCATCAGTTGAAAATTGGGTAGGGGATATTCCTAAGATAGCTTTCTAGGCTAGATATGGGCATTATGAATTTTTTGTTATGTCTTTCGGGCTTACTAATGCCCCAGCTGCTTTTATGGATTTGATGAGTGGAATTATTAAGCCATACTTAGACTTCTTTGTGATAGTGTTTATTGATGACATCCTGGTTTATTCGAAAAGTAAAGAAGACCATGAAAAAAACTTAAGGGTTGTTCTTGGGTTGCTGAGAGACAAGGATTTGTATGACAGTTCTCTAAGTGTGAGTTTTGGCTTGCGTCTGTGTCTTTCGTGGGAGAGTATGATTGATTCTAAAAAAGATTGAAGCAGTGAGAGATTGGGCTAGACCTACATCAGTGACCAAGATTTGCAGCTTTGTGGGGTTGGCCAGTTACTACCGTCAGTTCGCAAAGGGGTTTGCTTCTATTGCTTCGCATTTGACCCGTTTGACTCAAGAGGTACCTTTTCAGTGGTCCGACGAGTGTGAGAAGAGCTTCCAAAAGCTCAAGACTTTATTAACTACAAATCCTATTCTATCTTTGCCCGTGGAGGGCAAGGACTTTGTGGTTTATTGTGACGCTTCTCATTTTGGTTTGGGTGCTGTTTTGTTGCAGGAAAAGAAGGTGATTGCTTATGCTTCCAGACAGCTGAAGATTCACAAAAAGAACTATCCTACTCATGACATGGAGTTGGCAGCTATGGTTTTTACATTGAAGATTTGGAGGCACTATATTTATGGTACCTGTTGTGAGGTATTTAATGATCATCGCAATCTTCAGCATGTGTTTACTCAGAGGGATCTTAATTTTAGGTAGTGGAGATGGATGGAGTTGCTTAAGGATTATGATATCGCTATATTATATCATCCAGGAAAGGCGAATGTGATGGTAGATGCCTTGAGCAGGAAATCAGCTAGGGTGGGTAGTTTGGCTCGTTTTATTGCGTCAGAGCGTCCATTGACCAGGGAGGTTCAGACTCTGGGTAATAGTTTCATAAGGCTTGATGTGTCTAATTCGGGCAGAGTGTTGGCTTGTGTTGACGCGAGATCATCGTTTCTGGAGCAGATTAAGGCAAGGCAGTTCAAGGATTCGAGTTTGAGTAAGTTTCGCGATAACGTCTTAAGTGGTGAGGCCAAGGAGGCCGTGAGTGATGATGAGGGCATCCTGAGAATCAACGGGCGTGTTTGTGTTCCCCGTGTTGATGATTTGATTAAGATAATTTTAGCGGAGGCTCACAGTTCTAGATATTCCATTCATCCTGGTCCTACCAAGATATACCGTGACTTAAGGCAACATTACTGGTGGGCTAGGATGAAGCAGGATATTGTTAAGTTCATTGCACAGTGCCTAAATTGTCAACAGGTTAAATTCGACCACCAGAGACCCGGGAGTCAGCTTCAGAGGATTCCTATTCCAAGTAGAAGTGGGAGAGGGTAGCGATGGACTTTGTTGTTGGGCTTCCGAAGACCTTAGGTAAGTATGATTCAATTTGGGTCATTGTTGATAGATTGACCAAGTCTGCCCATTTCATACCGGTTCAAATCAGCCACACCGATTAGAAGTTGGCCCAAATTTATGTCCTTAAGATTGTTCATCTGCATGGGGTTCCTATTTCTATCCTATCTGATAGAGGCACGACGTTTACCTCCTGGTTTTAGAAGGTGTTGCAGTCTGATTTGGGCACTAGATTAGACCTTAGTACAACTTTCCACCCTCAGACTGATAACCAGTCTAAGAGGACTATTCAGGTCCTAAAGGATATGCTCCGAGCTTGTGTGATTGACTTCGGTGGCCATTGGGATCGGCCTACCATTGGCGTAGCTTTGCGTATAACAATAGTTACCACTCGAGCATTGACTTAGCCCCGTTTGAGGTTCTTTATGGGAGGAAATGTAGGTCTCCTATCAGGTGGTTTGATGCATTTGAGGTAAGGCCATGGGGCACTGTTTTTTTTAGAGAGTCACTGGATAATGTTAAGGTGATTCAGGAAAAGCTCTTGGCTGCTCAGAGTAGACAGAAGGAATATGAAGATCGAAAGGTCCGAGATCTTAAGTTCATTGTTGGAGAACAAGTTTTTTGTTGAAAGTGTCACCCATGAAGGGTGTGATGAGGTCTGGGAAGAAAGGTATGCTTAGCCCTAGATTCATTGGTCCGTTTGACATACTCAGTCGTGTTGGGGATATAACCTATGAGTTGGCTTTGACCCCAGGTTGGTTAGGTGTTCATCCCGTGTTTCATGTCTCTATGTTGAAGAGATATCACGGTGACGGTTCATTTATCATTCGTTGGGATTCGCAAATTATTGGATGAGAGCTTATCTTATGAGGAAGAGCCTACTGCTATTCTAGATAGAGAGGTTCTTAAGCTGAGGTCGAAAGAGATAGCATCAGTAAAGGTTCAGTGGAAGAACCATCCCGTTGAGGAAGCTACTTAGGAGACAGAATCCAATATGCACAATAACTATCCCCAGCTTTTCACTGAGTGAGGTACATTTTCCCTTGTTTTTCTTCCCTGTCCATTCGGGGACGAACGGTTGTTTAATTGGTATCTGATGTAATGACTCGCTAGGTTGTTATGGGAGTTTTGACCATTGTACCCTTGCTAGTACCTTCTCGAGAATAGAAATGAGCTTAATGGGAACTAAAAAAGTTAGGAAACTAAAAACTGAAACTTGTGTTGGTTGTGTTATGCATTGTCTAAAACTTGTCTTCATTTTCGTTGGGGGGTGACTTAGTAAACTAGAGCTCTGTTAGGAATTCCAAGGCCGCGGGTGAGTTCGTAGCATGTTTTTATGTATATGTGCATGTTTGCTTTGCGTCTGCAGGGCCTCGGATGAATAATTGGGATGTTGAGTGAAAGGTGGTAGGAAAAACCCGAGCTACTAGTCAATATGGACCGCTGCAGTGGTTGTGGTACCACTGTAAAGAGCCCACCGTAGCGGGTAGCGGGTAGCGGGTAGGTGGTCGCCACTATGGGAGCGAGAAAAGTTAATAAGGTACGCCATAGCGGGACCTTTCCCGCTATAGCGGGACCCCCGCAACGAAAAGTCGACTGCTGCAGGCGGAAAATAAACGTTTATATTCTTTATTCCGAACTTATTCCCCACGTAACTCCAAAATAGTTCCCAAGAACACTTGTGGCGATTTTCTAAAGTTAGGGCTAAAATGCTCCTGAAAGGTAAGTCTCTACCCTTTACTTTGTGCATTCCATCATCATCTTAAGTTCCATGATTAGTTGAAGCTTCTCTAATGGTGAATGAAAGGACTAAAGCCCTAGAACTTAAGAAACCCTTGAATAATGAATGGATTAGTGATTTTATTGTTGTTTATTCATCTAAGGTTATAGATTATCACTTCCTAGGGTGAGAATTTAAGTTTCAATGGATGTGAATGATGTATTGAGACTTGGGGTTTCATAAAGATGGTAAATTTAGCATAAAAACTGCTTGTAAAAGGGTTGAATTGATTGGAAACCCATGAATTAGAATGGTATGATCATTGGGAGAAAGGTAATGACGAGTTCACCGTAAGTGATAGTTCAACCAATTGGAAAGAGTAGAAATAAGTGGGTTTCACTTTCCAAATTGTTGTATTGTTTGAGTAGATGATTCAAATACTAATGTAGCGCTATATTTCTAGATTGTGAACGTTCTGAGACATTGCGAAAAGAAAAGGCTCGCGTGAAATAGCTTGCATTGTTCAAGTTCTGCGTTGAGGTTGGTTACGGTCTACTTCAGTTAGACTTTGATTAGTTGATTGTATATGTTATGAAATTGATATGAGAAAGCATGATTAGATCTTCGGACATAAAGTGTGGTTGGAAATCCTAAGTTTGATATTGATTGATTATGTGATGAACTATTATGATATGATAAAGAAGAAGTTAATGAACACTCTTCTTGTTGAATTGGAGTAATCCCTTATTCGTGCTATTGATGAATATATTTTTGAGTCTTGATATGACTTGTGGCATGGTGCCTTATGTTCCTTGAAATTGATTCATTGATTGTACACATTCCTTATTGATTGTTGTAACGGAAATACATTGAGATGCGAAAGAACATATAAATATGAAAAGTCACATTTGACAGGGGGTAAGGATGTGGCCTAGTTATGGGCTCGTGATCGGAGGTCAATTCCGGAGCGAGTGGTACATGGACACCATAGGTCCCCTGCAGGTCATGGCTATTTGGGCAAACAATACCACTTAGCATGTGTTTACGGATATGTGACAGAGTTGAGATAATTCGTGAGTTACGGTTATGTTGGTGATGACATGGGTTGAGTTACTTTTATTGACTACTGTTTGTGTGGGCATATCTTATTTTGATGTTGGATGATTCTTGTTGATAATTTCATATGGTTATGTGCTGCTGTGCCTATCTGTCTATTCTATTGATTTTATGATTTTATGCATGATACTACTCTTAGTCGGCCTATGATATATACCGGTACATAGTATTTGTACTGGTACTACGTTGCTGCATTCTTTTGAGTGAAAATTGTGATCCAGAGACATCTACTAGACCTCATATTTAGCATGAGGCCAGTTTTCGATAGATTTGAGGGTGAGCTCCTATCCATGCCAGGCCGCTTGAAGATCTTCTCTTATTAATGTCTACTTTCATTCCAGACATTACTTATGTATTTCAGACAGTTGTTATTTCCTTAGACAGTTTATGTTTGAGTCCTTGCACGATGACTTTCGGATCTTCGGGGATGTAATAGTTAGATTTCCACACTTTTATTTATTGATGCATAACTAGACAGTTTTATGAGTTAATTCTAGTTATCAATTTATAATTGTCTAAAAATGGTTGATAATTAGGTAAGGGGATGGCTCGCCAGCTAGGGGATTTATTTGGGTGCCACTCATGGCTATTTGGGTCATGACAAAGACTCAATAAGAAGCCACTGAGAGAATTGACAAAATCTTTATCAAGCTTCCCCCACCTCGAGCTACAAACCTACCCTTTTAAACTAGCCTTTTTCTGTGTCACTCATATCTGACCCATCGATCTAGCTTTTGAAATAACTAATTCTCTTTCTTCATGGCAGCTACATTTGTATTAATATAACTCGTAACAATATATGATGCATATGTACTAATGTCTATTTTGATCAATTAAAATTCTACATGTCCTGGAAATCATTCTTCTACTGGATAATACTCTCTTTGAATTTTTTATGATGCCAAAGGGGGGAAAATAGGAATCATGAATTATACACAAGTTCACAAAATGAAAAAATATTAATAAAAAGGAAACGAAATGATTCCATAAAACATCAGCAATCCTAACTCAAATGAAAGGATTACTGGAGTATTGTAAAGAAACAAGTTCTTACTCATAAAGGCCTAGTTTTTATTATATACGCATACCCAGTTGCCACCTAGAATTCTATTGTAAAAGAACACTTTCTTACTTATAAAAGAACATTCCTATTAGAAGGCACTAGATAAGGAGTTGTAAGGATGAAAAAGAATTGGAGAAATAAGACTGGAATACATAAAATCTTGAGCTAAAGAATCTGGTTCTTAACATGTCATGGGACAACATATCATCATCATAGGTTCTACAACCTAAGCACCTAACAGGTTGCAATGAGTGGAAGGTAAGTCTTGTGTAGATCAAGAAAACCATCATACTTGCTTAGTTCTACAACCTAGATATCCATATGTGCTGAAATTAGTGGAAGGTTAGTCCTTAGATTAAGTATTACCTCTTACTTAGTCTTACCGACTCAGCGAACTTACAAACCTTACGAAATCGAGGGTGAACTACTGCAAGCTTACAAATCTCATGTAGTGTTAGATCAAAATGGAGCCGATTCTAAGGGGGAAGATTGTCAACATAGTAGCAATGCTTAATGGGGAAGAAGTTGATCCAGATCTGAAGATCAAATAAGCAAGATACAAATACACATGAAGATATATGAAGCTATTATGTGTTTGTCATCATCAAAAAGGGGGAAATTGTCGAGTAGTTGCTGACTCAATGATCATGAGCTTACATTAAAGTTTTGATGATTTGACAAAACTGTACCCAAGACAATCAACTGGAGATATAAGGAGGAAATCATTTGAAAGAACCAGACATCCAATAGGATCTCAAAAGGACTTAGTGAAGCAGCCACAATAGAAGAATTGCTCAAAGGAATTGATCATTACGCAACAGGATACTTAAGTTATTTCATGTCAAGTTGGATAAAACGGAATTGAGTGATTCCTATTCAATGAAGAGTTCAACTTCAGCTCTGGTAATATTCTAAAATATACCATAAGTTTAATAACATGTAAATTAGCATTAAAGTAGGACAAGGAAGATGACACGCAAAAATGTAAAGAAGGGAAGATCCAAGTTAAACAATGTTTGGTTTTCGGGTACAATTAATGAAACCAAAACCTTCGAGGATTCTATAACTGAAGGCGGCAACCACTACTATATGTAAACAACATGAATGAGCTTTGGAACTCAACTACAAATCCAACTACAACTACAAACATCCAACGAGAGACAAGAGTGAGCACAGTCAACACCTTGATCTCAGAAAGAGCAAACTGTCATCAATAAAGAACCCGAGTTCAAGTTCTTTTGTTGTAACAGTTAGGTTCTGATTGTGGTTCCAATTATTTTCCTTTGCAAGAATTTTTTATAAGTGTTTGTTGGTAAAATTGTTACTAGGATTGTAGACGGACTATTCAAGGAACATGGCCTTTAGGCTTGACAAAGAAGTTGTAAACCTGTTATTGATCCAGATTATACTGAAGATCTGGGTAAATCTTGTGAAAGATAGGTCATGGTTTTTGACTCCCTTTACCAAGGAGTTTTCCATGTGAAAATTCTTGTGTTGATTATTTATTCCGTTGCAATTCCTTCTTAAGTAAATTGCTTCAAGAATTTGATTCTTGAAGTGCATAAGTGTAGCCCGATCCTAACATATAGCAATATAGGCATCGTTGGATTCTCTTAAACTCGTAGAGTACTATTTTTACTATATTGAACTCATTTGATAAATTTAGACATGGTGGAGCTTCTAGAAGATGTATGTTTTTCTCAGTCCGAGATTATGAATGTTTGGAGGCATTGAGGAAGGGCAAGTCCAATCATGAGCTTTGGGTCTTTGAATCTAAGGAAATTTGAGACCTTTCTTAAATATATTTGAAGTTTATGGTTAGTGATTGACTAACATTAAGGGATATGGGTAAAAGCGAGGACCCATACTTGTTAGGTGACAAACACTTGTACGGGTACCAGTGCCATATTTTGGGTATTTGTTGAAGCATATGATTCATTAGTTATAATCCAAGAACTCCAAAGCATGTGGTTATTAGATGATAATTGATTTTTTATGTGCATAATGACTCTTTCGATTTGACTGCTTATGTGCACGCATCACTCAAAGATTCTCATTGAATTATAAAAATGAGTTTCTTTGAGCCTTTCTCTTATATAGTGTATTTTATTATTAAGTGCATGTTACATTCATGCTTTCATATGGTACCTCATGCATCTTACACTTGATGATACATATGGTGAATCCCGATGGGAAGTAGTTTCAGACGAAGTAATGAGATTGATAGCCGAATTGACTTAGTATCAAATTGATAATTAATTTGGCTAAGTACCCCCATGGAACATGGTATTGGGTGGGTTTATGAACTTTGTGAGTCCCTCATGGGCACGACTCCCTATTAATGGAGCGTATGTATGCCAGTTGCACTTTTTCTATTTCAATGCATATCATCTCTATTGACTCTCCACTTATTTGCTTTATTTGAAAGGCTGGATTAGTTAGTGATTATCTATCCTAATTGTTTATTTGGATATCTAGTTGAGTTATGTAAGCTTATTCGTTCTTTACTTGTCAAATTATACATTTATATCTTGTGAGTTAATAATCGTTGAAGTGTGGGAGTAAGCATTCAAAAGACCAACCCTCAACACCTCTTCAGTTTAGGGTCGGTCGATGATGATGCTGAGTACATATTATTTTCATGCATTCGCCCTACATTTGGTGCACCTTTTGTGTGTAGAGTCTATTTCGAGCACCAGTGGAGCACGTGAAGCCACCACCCATTAAGGCTATTACATGGAGTTATTAGAGTTAGCTTCTTGGCTAATCGCGACACAGACTCCATTCTCTTTACTTTCATTTTGTCATTTTATTTTGAGACAGTTGTATTAGATATTTATAAAACTTGTATTTCGTATTCTAGAGGCTCTTGTACTTATGACACTAGGTTCTGGGTGTATTTGCTTTTCCTCATATTTTATGGTTATGAGACCTAACTTATGACTTGAAATTGCTTTTACTTTGTCTCTTTGCGGACTAAGTATTTAAGTAGCTAAAATTGGCTTAAGGTTAGCCTACCAGGTTGGGGTAGGAGGCTTCACGACTAGTGTGAATTTTGGGTCGTGACACATGAGTATGCTAATAGCTTGGACATTAGCATAAATGGGATATTACCTCAAACATTCTCTTCTTGTTCTTTAAACAAGTGCAGGTAACTCCTCTTCATATCATCCCCGACTTCTCATGTAGCTTCCACAACATGCTGATTTCACCATAATACTTTAGTAGTGGTCACGTCAGTTCTCAACATACAAACTTGTCAGTCAAGTATGGCCACAGAAATCTCCTCATAGGTCAAGTCCTCTTTAAGCTCAATACTCTCGGGTGGGGCATTAAGAGACGAGTGTCCTACGAACTTCCTCAGCATAAACACATGGAAGACCGGGCAAATTGACATCAACACTAGTTGTGATCCCACTTTATAAGCCACTTTCCCAGTTCTCCACAAAATTCTATACGCACAAATGTACCTTGGATTGAGCTACCTCCTCTTTCTAAACCGCATGACACCTTTCTTAGGTGAAACCTTCTAGCCATTCTTAGGACTTTTAAGGACTTTAAGTTGTCTTTAACCATTCCTAGATCAATTTAACCTTCTCCATGGACTAGTTGACTAGATCTAGTACGAGCAACTCTGTCTCACCAATCTTGAACTACCCAATATGAGATCCACACCATCGCCTATGCAAGGCTTAAAATAGTGTCATCTTGATACTGGCATGATAACTGCTATTATAGCAAAACTAAATGAGAGGTAAATGATTATCTCAATTACCTTTGAGGTCTAAGTCACATGCCTTCAACATATCCTCGATTGTTTTAATTGTTAAAATAGAATGGTTGTCGGTTTGCTAATGAAAAGTTGTGCTAAGATTAACCTGCGTACCCAATCCCTTTTTAAATGATTTCCAAAAATTCACCTTGAACACAACACCTCAATCATAGATAATAGAAATTGGATTCCCATGCATCCTAACAATCTCTTTGATATACAATTTGGCATATTCCTCGACCGAATTAGTGGTATTAACTGGAAAGAAATGGGATGACTTTGTAAGTTGTTCTACAAATCCAAATCAAATCATACATCCTAAATGAATTGCTACACCTCAGAAAATTTTCTGTTGATGCATAGTGAATAGACTAACGAAGGACACAAAGTATACGATGTTTCAATAAGTAAGAAATAGCATTTGATGATCCTAATCGAGATTTCAAAGACATTCGAGGTAAGAGAAGAAAGTTTGCCAAGAAAGGCAAGGTATACGTTATGTATCGAAAAAGATTTATGAGTAACAAGTTAATGATGACTTAATGATGTCTTGGAGAAGAGTTATAACGTCCCTCAGATTATTAATGAGGTGTTAAATAAGTGTTAAGAAGGTTCCATAAGGATTGAAGATCAAACGAGTCGACGAGAACGAGTTTCGGAAAAGCTGGGCATTATACGGTCCAACATACTGGCCGTATAAAATATACTGGTCGTATGTTGGGCCGTATGTTCTGCCCAGAATGGGGACTTCCATTGGACCAAAGATACGATCAGACATACAGTCCATATAACTGATACGGACCGTATGTTGGTCCGTGAAACTGAGTCGGGATAGATTTTAAAATTAATATAAGGGCCCCAACCTCATCTAATTCATTTCATTTTCTCACTCCACACTTCAAGAACTCTCTAGAAAGCTCTCCACACTTATTCCACAATAATTCAAGAGAATCCCATGATCAACTTCATCAATCCAAGAGAATCAAATGTAAGAAACTCATTAGGGTTCATCCAAGGCAAGAAATCCCATTGGAAGTGAACTACGATTTTGGCTCAAGTGAAGTATTTCCACTCAAAGATCATTCCCACACTATCTAAGGTAAGTTTTATGATCATTCCATGTTGTTTAAATTATTGAGAGGTTGAAAGGCTTGAATTGTAGAAAGAGATAGAAAATGGGTCATGAATGTGAGAATAGTGACATTTTTGAGTAGTAGCTTGGGATGAATCATGATTCTTGACATGTGGTGATTATAAATATGTTATAAATGATATTAAGGACATGGGATAAACATTATATATGAGTAAATATAATAGTGTACTATGACCATGATTATGGACGAATTGAAGTGAAACTGGGAAATATGGATAATATTGTGAATGCTATTATAGACGTTTGGGAGTTGATATTTGATATAGAGAAAGTTGTATAAACAAAGGAAATGCTGCCCAATTTTCTCTAGCTTTAGTCAAGTATACTAAGCTATAGATTATCTAATGTTGGTACAAACTCTATTGAAGGTAGAAACGAGAACATTGGAGGAGAACGTTCAAGCGATAGAGTAGCTAAACGAAAAGGTATGTAAGGCTAGTCCTTTCCTCCTTTCCTTCTAAGGCATGACTCCTATGGCATGATTCCTCCTATCTTTCCATGACTTTCCTATATATCGAAAATTATGAGTCTGATTATAAAGACCTTTACATAAGATAAAGAAAAGAGATATGATACGAATACGATATGATGTTCTATGAAGTTAACGATCCTAAGTATGGCTCCATTGATGTTGTTCCTTATGTACACTCACCTTAAAATGTTAGTCCCTTCAAGGTGAAATATGATGATTATGATCACTCCATAAGGTAATTGGGGGTTCACGATCTCATGTCACCCGGACATAGATATAGTTTACCTTCAAGTTCTAATGTATGTTTTATAACAAACGTATGATGATGATAAGCTTATGGTAAGGACATGATAAGTTATGAGATATATATGTGATGATATGATTCCACCGTGCCTAAATGGCCGGACATGTCACCGCTAAGGCGGACTGCTTATGATTCCACCGCGCCTAGAAGGTCGGACATGACCACCACTAGTGGGCGGCGTATGATGGTTACCTAGATATGGGTTAATGACGGTGGTATATGTGATATGATGATATATGTGATATGATTAAAAATGCGCACATACTCTTAAAAGTTAAGCAGGTTACATCTTCATCTCATGTCTTATGATTTCTCGATTATGTTCATTTTGTTCATGCCTTACATACTCAGTACAATGCTCGTACTGACGTTCTTTTCTTTGGACGTTGCGTTCATGACCACAGACGGGGAGGTGATCCAGATCCGTAGGAGCTATCAACAGACTTTGAGAGCACTCCATTATTCCGGAGGTGCTACTTGATTTATCATTTTGTGTATATATATATATTAGGCACGACGGGGTCCTGTCCTGTCCATATGTCTAGTACTCTAGTAGAGGCTCGTAGATACGTATGTGTGGGTAGTATGGTCTCACGATGTCCTTATTATATGTATATTATTTTGATAGCCAAAGGGCTTATGTATAAAAAGGTAAATATGTTTCGAAGTGAAAATGGTTTTCCTATGATTATAAGCATGAGAATAACGAATGAACGCAGTATGAGTATGATTGTCACGACCCAACCCCGTAGGCCGTGACTAGTGCCCGAGCTGGACACCCATACGCACTCATTAACCAAAACCAGCATACAAACAATTTATACAGACATAAAGATCATGCGTGGTTCCAAACTGTCGCATACAAACATATAAACTGCACAGGAGCCGGTAAGGCTGTCGTACTATACATAACATATCGAAGCGTACATACACGCAGCCGACAGGGCTGCCACGGCGGATGGGCCGCCCCAAACACAACTCAAACGAACACAACCGGACGGTAACTAACCACAACCCACATAGATGTCTACAGACCTCTAAGAGTCATAACAGAACCATATGACGGGACAGGGCCCCGCCGTACCCATGAACAAACACATATATACAAATGACGGAAATGTCTGTACCAAAATGTAGGCCCCGAACGAGGGAGTACTCTAAGGAAGTAGAGTAGGCACCCTAAACTGGCGGATCTCCAAACCGGGCGTCTGTACCTGCGGGCATGAAACGCGGCCCCGAAGACAAGGGGGTCGGTCTCGAAATATGTACCGAGTATGCAAAGCGAAGGTATAATAAACGAAACCGAGTCATAATCGAAATGAGATACGTAAAGTAGGCATAATAACCGAAATACCAAAGCGCTTGCATCGACATACAAATCATACGTATGAGGTACAGAAGGCAAATATAATGATCATCATATACATACCGTAACACATCATAACATCATAACCGACCATATGAGATGCCATTAACCGATGTGGGATTGGCCTAAACCAGTGTTGAATTTTGCCTTATCACTGGGTTTGCCCCACCATTGGGCTTGCCCCACCATTGGGTTTGCCCCACCACCGGCTCTGATTCCAACTGATCATATTCCAGAATCCATACATATAACATATAACGTAGCATACATACACAGTACCCGGCCGAAAGGGGCTCGGCGTACCGGACACATCATAACACCATAATATATACACGGTTCCCGGGCAAAAAGCGACTCGGCGAACCGGACACATCATACTCCGGAATACACATCATACTTCAAAATACAGCATAGTGCGCACGATAACATAACCGGCCCGGGACTTGGCGAAAAAGGTAACAACCGAATGCACGAGCATAATCGTGAGTAACCAAATACAGTTTAAAATAATTTCAAAGACTTAATAGGTTAATCAAAACGAACCATCATTTATAAGCCAAAACAGTGGTCAAATCAGATTTTCTTCCGAATATCACTCGGGAACATATCAAACCGAACTTCAGAAATCATAGTTACGCATCAGAATCATAAGTATATGAATCATCATTTCGGACTCACAGATAAATATATAATCATACTCGGGTGTCGAAAAGGTAGTCATATTATGTTCTTTCAAAAGTCGTTAGCCCTATACAAAGACAAGTCGCGGGACCCACGAACGAGCGTCAACCCAATTCGGGCCCGCCTATGAAAATTAAAGTCATTATACGTCATGAAATCATTAGCGAAGATATCAAAGCATCCGAGCCCTTTCTTGAAAGTTACGGTCGTTCGTAGTTTCGGAATCGTTTAGGAACAAAACTCTTTTGAAAACAAAACTCTTTTGAAAACAAAACTCTTATGCAACCTTAGAAATTTAGTCATACAAAAGAAATAAGGATCATAATTCGGCTACATTAAGAATACGAATATCAAGGAACAAATAAGAATCGTTTACGAGCTTATCAAGGCAATCCGGTTCTGTCTACGAAAGTTACGGGCATTCGTAGACATAAGATCCTTTCGGAACAAACCGTATACATAGCATTTCAAATCCCATCGTATCAAAGACATACTGTCCATAGCTTGACCACATTAAGGATGCCAACATCATGAAGCAAATATGAATCATAAACATATTCGGATTTCAAGAATAGAATTACCCCCAAGGCTCATAACATATCACAACTTACTTGCGTCTAGGACATGCCAAAAGGAAAAAAGGATAAGCTTCACATACCTCGCTCTCTCTCGAGCTAATCCAAATCAAACTTATGTCTCGGACCCTCCAAGATCTACACAACGTCAACGGATATCAAATATTAGCTATAGACGTTTAGGCATTTAATTCCAACCTAGCACTTAATCTTACAGAAATTTGGGCAAAGATTTCCCCTGTAAATAGACCAACCCCGAGAATTCAACTCGGCCAATTCAACAACAACAACACCCACAATCATTCTAACAACATCAACAATCAATCCGAAAAGCAATATAACATTAGTAACCCTTTTTTACATCATTCAACAACATTCATTATATTCAATTCAACAGCTCACATTCAAGCCAACATCATCGCTCATACATTCAAATACCAACCCGAACCCATACCAACAATATTCAAGGACATTTTAAACAATTCATACAATGTTTCAAACATCCCAAATAACACTCCCTCTCACCCGAAACCACCCCAAAACCCGAGAACCTCAACCATAACACACTTCCAACTTTCGAATCATGATTTGCACCAACAATCCACACTCTAACAATGTCATTCCCATAAATATAGAAAATGCATTAAATGCACATAATTCTCCAAATCAGCCCATAACAATTACAACATCAACTTGAGTCATTAAACTCTTATCGTCAACATAGAATTCATAACGACAACAATCAAAATACTAAATAGAATTGATCCATTCTTTGCTACACTTCACAAGCCATATTCGGCCAACACATCCACAACCAACTCTCATGATTTTCATTCTTCTCTTCACACTACAACAATCAAAACATGCTGACTAGAATTAATTCATTACTTCTACACAACATACATATCCACACGGCTACAAGCCATACATGGCTCAACTCCAACATGCCATATTTCATGACTTTCATCCATTTTGACATACTACAACATGCACACATCATTCATAACACATAAAACAAGATTAAATCTTATCTTTTTCCTTCAACTTTACAACTTGGCTAGGGTTTGTGATTGATAAAACGAGTGATCTATTGGCCCAAACAACAACTCCACGTTAATGAGGGACCTCCAATTAGTGGATTTGCTTGAAGGAAATATTTTTTTGATGGCTAAATCTTGGACTTGAATTTCTTGGGGTTTGGCCGAATGGCCTTGTTCTTGGTTCCTCCAAGCTCTTTTTTTTTTTTCTAAGTGTGAGAAATGGGAAAGATGACCACTTAGTCATCTTTTGTGCTCACTTATATGAATCACCCAAGTGTCCATGGCCCACACATGGGTTGGACCAATTAAATTTGTCCACAAAATGTGTGGGACCATCTCCACACCACACGGCCAAATGGCTAAATTTTCAATAATTTCCAACTTTCAATTATTTCACTTTTGGTCCCAAATTTTCCTAAATGTTCCATGCCAACCAATTCATGAACAAATTATGTCTCAAAACAAAATCGAAGGTCAAAAGTCCCGACTTCGTATCCCGGAATGGTCTTGTCCCTAACTTATCATAGTTAACCCGGATCGTCCCAATGAATAAAATACGGGATATAACAATGATGAGTAATAGAATGAGTGGTGCTCGGTGGTTAGCTCCGAGTACCCGTCATGGCCCCTAGTCGGGTCGTGACAAAAGTGGTATCAGAGCAGTTCAGTCCTAAGAAGTGTCTACGAGCCGTGTCTAGTAGAGTCTTGTTTATGGTGTGTTGCGCGCCACACTAATAAACAGGAGGCTACAGGGTATTTAGGAAATATGACCATTCTTCTTCTTATGAGATCGTGCAATAGAGCCGTGATATAAGATTTTCTCCTCCCTAATAGTGTGTTATGATTTCAGAGATGCCGCCAAAGAGAAAAGCTACAGCCGCCCAGAAGGGCAAGACTACGATAGAAAGACGGGTAGAAAGGGAGCCGCCAACGAATATGGAAGAGGATAAATCACATAATGAGGTCCCATCTAATACTTCTCCCACTCCGCCTGTTCTAGAAGAACAAGAGGGGGCTTCAGTTCCAGCTCCTATGACTACAGTTCCTCCACCGGCTGCTTCGGGTCAACAAATAACTGAAGCTATCCATCTATTGATGCAGTTAGTTGCCGCCCAGACACAACGGCAGATCTCGAGTCTAAGTGACAGGGCAGTTAGTACTAGAGCCCGTGATTTCATGAGTTTGAATCTTCCGGAGTTTTTCGAGTCAAAGCCGGATGAAGACCCTCAAGCTTTTATCGATGAAATGTTGAGAACATTAAAAATTATTCATGCCTCCGAAAATGAGTCTGTGGAGTTAGCATCTTATAGACTCCAGGATGTGGTAGTCTTATGGTATAATAATTGGCTATCCTCAAGGAAAGAGAATGTGCCTCCTCCAGTTTGGCAAGAATTTGTAGATGCTTTCCTCCGCCACTACCTGCCACCCAAGGTCCGTCGAGCTAGAGCAGATAGATTCTTAAATCTGAAATAAGGAAATATAAGTGCCCGGGAGTATAGCCTTCAGTTTAATTCATTGGCTAGATATGCCCCGAATATGGTGGCCGACATGGGAGATAGAGTGCACAGATTTGTGAGTGGCCTAGGGCCACATTTGTTTAAAGATTGTCTAACGGCTTCATTACAAGATGGGATGGATATTTCCCGCATTCAGGCCCATGCCCAGAACTTAGAAGAGCAGCAGCAACCGCAAATGGGAGAGCGTGATATTGATAGAGGGCAAAGTAAGAGGGCCAAATCTATAGGTGCCGGTAGCGACTATAGAGGGGGATCGAGGCAGTCATATTCTAGACACTCAGGCCAGTCGGCTACTAGTGCACCTCCACGATTTGCAGGTAGGAGATTTGACCGCTCTATTCATCCAGGGCAGGGTCATGGCTCAAGAGCTTCAGGTTCCCAGTTTGGGGGTGATTATAGTCAGAGGAGACCACCAATTCCACGATGTAGTCAGTGCAGAAAATTACATTCGGGGCCATATCGCCAAGGTTCAGATGCTTGTTATATTTGTGGACAGACTGGGCACGTGATGCATGATTGCCCCTCGAGGTATGGTAGAGGTGGGGTTCAGCCCACAGGATCGGCGGCTGGTTCTTTTTCAAAGACGCCCGGTAGGGCAGACTCCCCAGATTCCAGCAGGCTAAGGTAGAGGCAGAGGTGGAGCGACTAGTTTAGGTGGTATCCAGCCCCGTATCTATACCTTAGCCGGACGACAGGATCTCGAGTCCTCCCCGGATGTGGTTACAGGTACATTATCTGTATTTTCTCATGACGTATATGCATTGATAGATTCAGGTTCTACACTATCTTATATTACTCTGTATGTTGCTGGTCGTATTGTGGTGAAACCCGAGCCAATTAAACCTTTCGAGGTATCTACTCCGGTTGGTGATCCCGTGATAGCTAGACAAGTATACAAAAATTGTGTAATTGTGATATGTGACCGCCAGACTAAAGTTGATTTAGTTGAGCTAGAAATGCTAGATTTTGATGTGATTATGTGTATGGATTGGTTGGCCTCATGTTATGCTAATGTTGATTGTCGAATGAAAGTAGTTCGATTTCAATTTTCGGGAGAACCCGTGCTCGAATGGAAGGGTAATACAGCATCTCCAAGAGGTTGATTTATTTCCTACCTTAAGCCAAGAAAGATGATATATAAAGGCTATATTTATCACCTAGTTTGAGTTCATGATACCGAAGCAAAGCCACCAACTTTTCAATCCGTCCCGGTAGTGAATGAGTTTTCGGATGTATTTTCAGATGAACTTCCAGGTCTTCCTCTGGAAAGAGAGATTGATTTCGCTATTGATGTGTTGTCGGACACCAAGCCCATTTATATTCCTCCTTACCGAACGGCTCCTGCAGAAGTGAAAGAGCTAAAGGTACAATTGAAAGATTTGCTTGAAAAAAGATTCATTAGGCCCAGTTCATCACCATGGGGAGCACCAGTCCTATTTGTGCGAAAGAAGGATGGCTCTTTACGAATGTACATTGATTACAGGCAGTTGAATAAGGTGACGATCAAGAATAAATATCCTCTTCCAAGGATTGATGATTTGTTTGATCAATTACAGGGTGCCAAGTGATTTTCCAAAATAGACCTAAGGTCAGGTTATCATCAAGTGAGAGTTAAAGTAGAAGATATTCCCAAAACAGCTTTCAGAACGAGATATGGCCATTATGAATTTCGGGTGATGTCATTTGGGTTAACTAATGCCCCGGCAGTGTTTATGAATTTAATGAATAATGCATTTAGGCCTCTCTTTGATCTATTTGTAATAGTGTTCATTGATGATATTCTGGTATACTCTCGTACAGAATCAGAACATGCAGACCATTTACGTATTGTTCTTGGAATTCTTCGAACTCGAGAATTGTATGCAAAATTTTTAAAGTGCCGCTTTGGCTGAATTCGTGACATTTTTGGGTCATGTTATTTCAGATGATGGTATTCGAGTGGATACTCAGAAAATTGAAGCTGTGAAGACTTGGCCAAGGCCTACAACGCCTAAAGAAGTCCATAGTTTTCTGGGATTGGCAGGTTATTATAGGAGATTCGTGGAAGAGTTTTCATCTATTTCAGCCCCATTGACGAAGCTAACCTAGAAGTCAGCTAAATTTCAGTGGAATGACGCTTATGAACGCAGTTTTTAGGAACTGAAAGATAGGCTAACTTCAGCCCCAGTCTTGATACTCCCAGAAGGGCCAGATGATTATGTTGTATATTGTAATGCTTCTGGTGTCGGATTAGGATGTGTGTTAATGAAGCACGGTAAAGTCATTGTTTATGCTTCAAGGCAGTTACGGAAACATGAAAAGAACTACCCAACTCATGATCTCGAATTGGCTGCAGTTATTCATGCACTAAAGATGTGGAGACATTATTTGTATGGTGTTCATGTTGATATTTACACAGATCACAAGAGTCTTCAATATATTTTCAAGCAGAAGGAGTTGAATCTACGGCAGAGACGGTGGTTAGAGCTACTGAAAGATTATAATGTGAGTATTTTATACCACCCCGAAAAGGCAAATGTAGTAGCTGATGCACTTAGCCGCAGATCAATAGGTAGCCTATGTGAGGCTCCTCCGGAGAAGAAGGAATTAATTCGTGAGCTCCACCAGCTAGCTAGCCTTGGAGTTCGTCTAATTGATTCAGGCAGTGCAGGAATTGATATCAATAATCCAACTATTTCATCCTTGGACATGGAGGTGAAAGAGCGTCAATATGAAGATCCTCAGTTGAGCCACTATAGAGACACATTTCATGTGAAAGTGAAGTATCCACTTGAAACTTCTATAGATGGAGTTCCTAGATATCGAGGCAGGCTATGTGTTCCGAATGTTGCAGAATTACGTCGTCGAATTCTAGAAGAAGCTCATTTTCTCGGTATTCTATTCACCCAAGTGCAACAAAGATGTATCATGATCTCAACTTAATGTATTGGTGGGATGGAATGAAGAATGACATAGCAGAATTTGTAGCTCAATGTCCAAAATGTCAGCAAGTGAAAGTCGAGCATCAAAAGCCAGGAGGATTATTGCAAGCAATGGAGATTCCAACTTGAAAATGGGAAGCGATCAACATGGATTTTATTGTGGGGTTACCTCGTTCCTGAAGCAAATATGACTCCATATGGGTGATCGTGGACAGACTCACGAAATCAGCCCTTTCTGTCAGAACTACATACTCAGCAGAAGATTATGCAAGGTTATATCTTAAGGAGATAGTGCGACTCCATGGTATTCCGATGTCCATTATTACTTATAGAGGAGCGCAATTTACAGCTAAGTTTCGGAAATCCTTCTAAGACAGTTTGGGTACTCAAGTAAAGCTTAGCACGGCATTTCATCCACAAACTGATGGGCAAGCTGAACGCATTATTTAGACCTTGGAGGATATGCTAAGAGAATGTGTTCTATATTTTGGTGATAGTTAGGATGACCACTTAACCCTTATTGAGTTTGCATATAACAACAGCTATCATTCCAGTATTCAAATGGCTCAGTATGAAGCTCTATATGGAAGAAAGTGTAGATCCCCAATTGGGTGGTTTGAAGTAGGAGAGGTACAGCTAATAGGCCCTGAGTTGATTCAACAAGCAGTGAAAAAGGTCAAGGTTATCCGAGATCGATTGGTGACTGCCTAAAGTCGCCAGAAATCTTATACGGACAACCGTCGGCGAGACTTAGAATTTTAGGTTGATGATTGGGTATTCTTAAAGATGTCGTCAATGAAAGGTGTGATGAGATTTGGTAAGAAGGGAAAGTTAAGCCCCTCGATATATTGGTCCTTACAAGATTGTCCGCAAGATGGGCCAAGTAGCTTATGAATTGGACTTACCCTCGGAACTTGAATCGGTCCATCTGGTTTTCCATGTCTCAATGCTCCGTAAGGGTGTCAGAGATCCTACTAGGATCATCCAAGTAGAGATGTTCAAGTGACAAAAAAGTTGGCTTATGAAGAATTACCCGTTGCCATATTAGATAGGCAAGTACGGAGACCTAGAAATAAAGAAGTAGCTTCAGTTAAGGTCTTATGGAGAAATAACAACCGAGAAGAAATGACTTGAGAAGCGGAAAAAAATATGAAGTCCAAGTACCCGCGTCTATTTCAGCCCCCGGAAGAGATCCAAGATGAAACATCAAGATTATGAGGTATGTATGTTTTCTTTTTATGCATATGGGTCGTGTGTGGCCAAACTTTATTACTATGATGTTGTGGCCCTGTGAGGCATTGTTATTATGGGCTGTTGTGACAGGATTGTAGTGCCATATTACAGAGGAAACTCTGGCGAAATTTTCGTAGAATTCTCGAGAACTCAATATTCGAGGACGAATGTTCTTAAAAGGGGAAGAATGTTACACCTCGGAAAATTTTCCATTGATGCACAGTGAATAGACTAATGAAGGGCACGAAGTATATGATGTTTCAATAAGTAAGAAATAGCATTTGATGATCCTAATTGAGATTTCAAAGACATTCGAGATAAGAGAAGAAAGTTTGCCAAGAAAGGCAAGGTATACGTTATGTATCGGAAAAGATTTACGAGTAACAAGTTAATGATGACTTAATGATGTCTTGGAGAAGAGTTATAACGTCCCTTAGATTGTTAATGAGGTGTTAAATAAGTGTTAAAAAGGTTCCATAAGGATTGAAGGTCAAACGAGTCGACGAGAACGAGTTTCGGAAAAGCTGGGCATTATATGTTCCAACATACTGGCCGTATAAAATATACTGGCCATATGTTAGGCCGTATATTTGGCCCGTAAATGGAAGCCCTCACTGGACCTAATCTACGGCCACACATACGGTCCACATAAATTATGCGGACCGTATGTTGGTCCGTGAAATTGAGTCGGGACATATTTTAAAATTAATGTAAGGACCCCAACCTCATCTAATTCATTTCATTTTCTCACTCCACACTTCAAGAACTCTCTAGAAAGATCTCCGCACCTCTTCCACAAGAATTAAAGAGAATCCCATGATCAACTTCATCAAACCAAGAGAATCAAATGTAAGAAACTCATTAGGGTTCATCCAATGCAAGAAATCCTATTGGAAGTGAACTAGGGTTTTGGCTCAAGTGAAGCATTTCCACTCAAAGCTCAGTCCCACACTATCTAAGGTAAGTTTTATGATCATTCCATGTTATTTAAAGTATTGAGAGGTTGAAAGACTTGAGTTGTAGAAGGAGATAGAAAATGGGTCATGAATGTGAGAATAGTGAAATTTTTGAGTAGTAGCTTGGGATGAATCATGATTCTTGACATGTGGTGATTATAAATATGTTATAAATGATATTAAGGACATGGGATAAACATTATATGTGAGTAAATGTAATAGTGTACTATGACCATGATTATGGATGAATTGAAGTGAAATTAGGAAATATGGATAATATTGTGAATGCTATTATAGACGTTTAGGAGTTGATACATGATATGGAGAAAGTTGTATAAACAAAGGAAATGCTGCCCAATTTTCTCTAGCTTTAGTCAAGTATGCTAAGCTATCGATTATCTAATGTTGGTACAAACTCTATTGAAGGTAGAAACGAGAACATTGGAGGGGAACGTTCAAGCGATCGAGTAGCTAAACGAAAAGGTATGTAAGGCTAGTCCTTTCCTTCTAAGGCATAACTCCTATGGCATGATTCCTCCTATCTTTCCATGACTTTCCTATATATCGGAAATTTTGAGTCTATGATTATAAAGAGCTTTACATAAGATAAAGAAAAGTGATATGATACGAATACAATATGATGTTCTATGAAGTTAGCGATCCTAAGTATGGTTCCATTGATATTGTTCCTTATGTACACTCACCTTAAAATGTTAGTCCCTTCAAGGTGAGATATGATGATTATGATCACTCCATAATGCAATCGCGGGTTCACAACCTCATGTCACCCCGACATAGATATAGTTTACCTTCAAGTTCTAATGTATGTTTTATAACAAACGTATGATGATGACAAGCTTATAGTAAGGACATGATAAGTTATGAGATATATATGTGATGATACGATCCCACTGTGCCTAAATGGCCGAACATGTCACCGCTAAGGCGGGCTGCTTATGGTTCCACCGTGCCTAAATGACCGGACATGTCACCGCTAAGGCGGACTGCTTATGATTCCACCGCGCCTAGAAGGCCGAACATGACTACCACTAGTGGGCAGCGTATGATGGTTACCCAGACGTGGGTTAATGACGATGGTATATGTGATATAATATATGTGATATGATGATATATGTGATATGATTAAAAATGCGCACATACTCTTAAAAGTTAAGCAGGTTACATCTTCATCTCATGTCTTATGATTTCTCTATTATATTCATCTTATTTATGCCTTACATACTCAGTACAATGCTCGTACTGACGTCCTTTTCTTTGGATGTTATGTTCATGCCCACAGATAGACAGGGAGGTGATCCAAATCCGTAGGAGCTATCAGCAGACTTTGAGAGCACTCCCTTATTCTGGAGGTGCTACTTGATTTATCGTTTTGTGTGTGTGTATATATATATATATATATATATATAGGGCACGACGGGGTCTTGTCCTGTCCATATGTTTAGTACTCTAGTAGAGGCTCGTAGATACGTATGTGTGGGTAGTATGATCTCACGATGTCCTTATTGTATGTATATTATTTTGATAGCCGAAGGGCTTATGTATAAAAAGGTAAATATGTTTCAAAGTGAAAATGGTTTTCCTATGATTATAAGCATGAGAATAACGAATGAATGTAGGATGAGTATGATGAGTAATAGAATGAGTGGTGCTCGGTGTTTAGCTCCGGGTACCCATCATGGCCTCTAGTCGGGTCCTGACATGAATGAGGCAAATCAGTCACGAAATCTATATTAATCATCTCCAATTTCCAGACTTGGATCTTTATGTTTTGTGCTAATCTTTCGAGTCTCTAATGTTCAGCTTTCACTTGTTGACCATTTGGACAAATGGTCGTGAAGTCTGTTATATTCTTCCTCATGTCATTCCACCAATAAATATCCTTAAGGTTGCTAGGATCAAGCTACGCCTATAGGTTTCTAGAATAAGATCCTTAGAATAGTTTACATAAGAAGGTAATTCAACTGAATGTATAATCCACACAAGTACTTTCACGTGGAATATTCATCGCTCAAGGGAGTCAAAAACCACGACCTATCTTCCTATAGGATTTTCCCAAAGTCTTTATTAAAATCCTAGCAGTTAACGGGTTATAGAATTCCTTGTGACACCTAAAGGATGTGCTTCATAAACAGTCTGCCTAAACAACCTAGTTGTTTTTCGAGATCCTATACTTAACCAACGAAGCACCTATTACACAATACTTGCAAAGGTAAACAGGCGTAACAACTAAAAAACCTAACTAATACAACCGAAGAACTAGTTGGATAAATCTTTATAAGTTCGGGTTCTTTGTTGTTTGGACAATTGGTTCTTCTTCAGATGAAGGTGTTGGCTGAGTTAACTCTTGTCCCTCGTTGGAATATATATGGTTGTGGTTCACGCTCCAAATCTTGTTCATGTTGTGTATATATAGTAGTAGTCACCACCTTCAATTATTTGATCCAAGCATGTTTTGGTTTAATTAATTGTATCCGAAAACCAAATCTTGTTTGACTTGGAGCTTCCTTTCTTTCCTTGTATGCATGTCGGCTTTCTTGTCCTACTACAATGGTAACTTCCATGTTGTCAACTTATGGTATTTGTAGAATATTTCCATAACTTGAAGTCTAACTATTCATCAATTAGGAATTAGTTAATATTTCTTTTTATCTAACACCGGCATGAAACAACTTCTAGTCCTTTGTTGCATTAGGACCAGCTACTTTGAGCAGTTCCTCCGAATGTTGTACCTGCTTTATTGAGTCCTTTGGAGATTTATTTGAATGTCAGGTTCTTCAGATGAATTCGTCCTTATATCTACCTTTGATTGTCTCGGGTACATTTTTTGTCAAATCATCAAAACTTTAATATTAAGCCTATGATTATTTTGCCAGTAGCTACACAATACTTTCCCCTTTTTGATGATGACAAACATATAGAAGCTTCATAATCTTCGTGTGCATTCTAACCAGCTTATTTCATTCATCTTTAGCTCTGGATCAATTTCTTCCCCTAGTCTTTGCTCCCATGTTGACAATCTTCCCCGTTAGAACTAGCTCCATGTTGTCCTAACACTACATCTTCGTGTTGATACAACTAAGGCTCATTCTACACTGCCAGAGAAGATATGAATGTCAGATAGGCATTTGGTAGCATTTGAGCTTGGTATAAACTGTGAGGGGATAGGGACCAGGCTCTTTTTACGCTCAATTTATGTAGGTAACTCCCTATGTAGGTGAGTACATATATACACTTTTGGTACTCCTTTTGTTTAGTTTAATTCCTCCTCTCAATCATCCTCATCCTCTGCTTTCTTCATCCCTATTGACATTATTTTAATTCAGCCTGATTTTTTAATTCCTAATTGAAAACTTCCCCCTTGTTAATCCCTTTACTCCCTAGACACTAACTCTTCCAATGTTTTTCCATGTTCGATGTCTTCCTTTTTTTTTTTTAAGTTCTCACTTCTAACCTTTCCCCTAGGTCACTGGTTGTGTTCTATAGTAACATATATTTCAATTTATTAGCATACGTGACTTTGGGAGTTTTCTTTTGGTGATCATTTGATATGAGTTGAGGTGTCTACTGACCAATAGATATGAAATTGCAAACAAGAAAGGGGCTATGTGAATTTATGTTTCAATATCAGGTAACTTAAGGTGGTTTCTTTTTGGAGGAGTTTTTGGCTCACTGGGATGTATTGGCATTATAGACATATTTAAGCAACTTTCAATTGGAAAGGAGGTGCGTACCTGATATTGTAAGAACAAGGTTCTTTGGATAGTTTCCTCAATATATGTGTTGTTCTGCTCGATTGTCCATGCTAAGAGTTCATACCAATTCTTTCTTAAGAACTCTTCTTTTCATAGCCAATGGGAGAGGACTGTTGCATTCAGTTCACTTTAATTTCTCCTTGTTAAATGCTTTTTTTATCTGTAACAATCCGTTTGGTCGTTTTGAAAATTTTGCAGTACCTTTCTGAAAAATGTCCTCTCTTAGTTCGACGTAGGGGTTTTAAGAAAATCCGAGCGAGTTCGTGACGTCAAGTTTACTACGTTTACCTGTTTGATGGTGTTAGGGGAATTTCGAGCCAGTTTTGGGGATGGGACCAGAGTGGTATTCCATTTGGAGAGGTTGATTCCTGTGCGGCCGCTCTGGCGTAGTTATTGGCGCGGGTGCGAAGACATACTGACAGTAGACATCCGCATCCGTGAGTCTTCATGAGTTAATGAAACTCTGCACCAGCAAAAGCCTTTTCACTGATGCAAAGATCGCTGCTGCGATGATTGTTTGTCACGACCCAGCCCCGTAGGCCGTGACTAGTGCCCGAGCTGGGCACTCGTACCCACCTATCAACTATAGTCAAATCATAGCAAACATAATAGGAACTTATACTTACAGTAGGGCACGACATCGCGCACACATATATATACATATATCATATATACAGCCTGAGGATGTACAGAACACAAACACAACTGAACAGTGCTACCCACAACCCACTTTTATGTCTACAGGACACTAAGAGTAATACAGAATCATATGACGGGACAGGGCCCCGCCGTACCCCTGAATAGACAAATACGTATATACAACAAAAGAATCTGTACCAAAGTGTAGGCTCCGGAACAAAGGAGCACTCCCAAAACCGCTGAGTAGGGATCCTAGGCTGGCGGCTCACCCAAACAAGTATCTGTACCTGCGCGGCATGAAACGCAGCCCCCGAAGAAAGGGGGTCAGTACGGAATATGTACTGAGCATGTAAAGCATGGAATACAGTAAACAAAATCGTATCGAAACAGAGTATGGAACATGAGTACGATCGTAAAGGCTTACCTTTAAACATAAATCATGCATGATCATGTCATAAACATAAGTATATAGTCATCATATACATATGCATATACATAGCGTGTCCCGCCTTTTAGTGAGGGACTGGTGAATAGAATCATCGAGATGCCATCCTGGCCGCCATCCCCATCTCATCACATTATCATATATATATATATATATATATATATATATATATATATATATATATATATATATATATAGCGTGTCCCGACCCTCTAGTGAGGGGACTCGGTGAATAATGCAAATGAATGCGCACGAACGCGTGTCCCGGCCCGGACTCGGGAAGGACATATTGAGCTTTGCACGAGCAGAGTAGTGAGAAATCATATGCATATAAACCATATCAAAGACTCGATGAAATAAGTCAAACGAACTTTCATTTGAAAATCGAACAAGAATTATGTCAAGTACCTTTCGGACATCTTTCTCGGAACATGTCAAATCGAACTTTGGAAATCATAGTTACGTATCGAAACTATATGCATAACAATCCTCGTTTTAAACTCGCTAAATAAATAAGTAATCAAACTCGGGGGTCGGAATAGTAAGCATATTATGTTCTTGCAATCAACCGGTAGAACTATACCACGGAACGTCTCGGGGGCCCACGGATAAGTATCAAACCAATCCGAGCCCACCTATGGAAGTTAGAGTCATCATACGTTACGACAACTCCTACGAGCATATCGAGGCGATCTGAGCCTTTTTGTGAAAGTTACGGTCGTTCGTAGTTTCGGAATCTTTTTTTTTTTCAAGAACAAAATTCCTTATGTAATACTTAAAATTTAAACATATAAAAGACACAAGGATCATAACATGTCTACATTAAGAATATTAATATTAAGAGGTGAATAAAAGTCGGGAACGCGCTCGGATCGTAAGAGTAGAATCACCCCGAGGCTCGTATGATCTTTCCCTTACGTCTAAGACATGCCAAAGGAAGAACGGGTGAGCTTTACATACCTCGTTCGCTCTCCAAGCTAATCCAAATTTACGTCGTGGACTTCCCACGATCTACAATACGTCATTAAATACCAAACGTTAGCTAAAGGCATTTAGGAACCCGATTCCAAACAAACACCAAATTCTACAGAAATTTGGGCGCATTTCCGTAAATGCAACACCTCGAGAATTCAACCGGCTAAATTCATCAACAACCATACCAACAACATACTAGCAACATCAATAATCAATTCTAAACATATTCTAACATTAGCAATCCTTTACTACGTAATTCATCAACATTCCATTTTGCTCACTTCAACTACTTACATTCAACCCAACATCAACGTTACGCGTTCAATTACTAATCCGAAACCATTCAAACAATATTCAAGAACACTTTAAACAATTCACACAATATTTCAAGCAATCCAACCAACACTCCTATTCACCCGAAGTCCTCCCCAAACCCGAGAACAACACTAACATATTTCCTTCTTCCAAAACTCATAAACTCCATCAACAATCTATATGTTAACAATGTCATTACCATAAATACAAAAATTACATAAGAATCACATTAAGGTGCCAAACATCCCACATCAATTACAACTTCAACTTAGATCATTAAACTCTCATTTTCGTTATAGAACCAACAACAACATCAACTAAAACACTAAGTAACATTAATTCGCTCCTTGCCATGTACAACACCATACATACGGCCAACACACCCCCATGCAAATTTCATGATTCCCATTCATTTTCTACACATTACAACAATCACACAAACATGCTAAATTCACCGAATTCATTATTCCTACACCTCACTACACCCACACGGCCAAAGCCACACATGCACGGGTTCACTCTAACATGCAATATTTCCATAATTTAATTCATTTTGACACACTACAACACACATGAACCATCCATAACACATAGAAACAAGATTAAACCTTACCTTTCTTCTTCAACTTTCCAACTTAGCTAGGGTGGTGAATGAAGAAAACGAATAATTTATTGCTTCCAACAACACTCCCACGTTAATGAGCACCCTCCAATTAGTAAGTTTTCATGAAGAAACAATTTTTTTGATGGCTAATTCTTGGTCTCAATTTTTCTTGTTCTTGGCCGTATGGCCTTCTCTCTCCCTTTCTCAAAGTTTCTTGATTTTTCTCTAGGTGAAGAAGATGAATAAGATGACTAATTTTTCATCTTTGTTACATATAATAAGTGTCCATGTGGCCTTGACCCACACCCTAAGTGGCCGGCCACATGCCCATATAATTCTCTTTTTTGTTTTTGTTTTTCATGTAATAAATACTTTCCAAAAATAGAATTTGACCCCAAATGTTTCCTTAATATTTCCATGCCAATAAAGTCATACAAAACTTATGTTTTTAAAACAAACAAAAGTCTCTACTTCGTATCTCGGAATGGTCTTGTCCCTAACTTATCGTAATCAACTCGGATTGTCCCGTTGTTCAAAATACGGGATATAACATTGTTCCACCTGAGCGAGAATCACTGAATCGGAAAATATCTTAAGTCCTGAAGCGAGGCTAGGTTAAATTAGTTCATATTTTGAGTTGAGAGCTAATTGGGAGGCGATTTTCAGAAGGATTGCTGATATTCCACTTAACGGTATATTTCTAAGTCTTTACTTGTTGATTTCCATTTATGTCATGCCCCAAATCTGGAAAGGCATGGCCGGCACCCGGTGCCATACTCGGCCCGAGCAAACCACTTTGTAACTGTAACTCTGGAGTGGGTAACCTTCAACTTAGGCCGATGAGGCCTACCTACAAACAGACAATACCAACCAAGGTCGATGAGACCATATCTTGAATCATCTGAACATAACATCAATCTCGTCTGAAGGGTAAGCACACCCTAAAACGTATATATATAAAACTGTGTAGGCCGATGAGGTCGCCATGAGCATCTAATACAACACTACCAGAATGAAAATAAAAAGAGGCCGGCAAGGCCGCTATACTGAAATACATAACATACAGGCTACTCTAAAAGCCACTAAAGAGTAATGACTGTCCTATGGCTGGGACAGGGGCACGACCTACCCATCATCTGTATATACAAAAAACTCTGGACTGGGTAACTCTGAATGACGTGGAGCTTACCACACTAGCTGGTACTCGGCAATCTACTGATTCGGTCTCGTCAGCTACCTATCTGAACCTGCGAGCATGAACATAGCGTCCCCAGGCAAAGGGACGTTAGTACGAAATAATGTACCGAGTAATGTAAGGAAACTGAAATTGATACTGAACTGAAATATAAGATAACTGAACATAAACTGAGAAGTCAATAACAATCCGGTTGTTCTTACCTGCCTCTTCTATCTAATAACGAATAATACGACATTAAACTACTTAGCCTCGTATAAGGCATCTAGACATGCATGATTAGCCCCGAAGGAAACTATATGGCCAATAGCCCCGTAGGCAAGCATCATATCTCTGAAGGAAAACATCATAGCCCCGAAGGCAACCATCATAGCCCCGAAGGCAAATATCATAGCCCCGAAGGAAAACATCATAGCCCCGAAGGAAAATATCCTAGCCCCAAAGGCAAACATCATAGCCCAAAGGCATTTGTTTGGCCAATAGTCCCGTATGCAAGCATTATTGCCCCGAAGGAAAATATCATAGCCCCGAAGGCAAATATATTCTTCTATAAACTCTACAATCTCACTTCTATCTACTAGCTACATGAGTAACAATGCTAACTAAAAGTGAACCCCCAACGAGGGAAACTACTATACCAATATAATGAAACGACATAGACATGGAATCTCTGTGAGTGGAACCTCTTTATGTACTTGGTCGGGACTCGCATGATAAGGAATCATGCCAAACAAAGAAAGAAGGATAGACTTTACAACTTCAATCTCCTTAATACTTTCAAAGCAGCCCATGATACAACTCAATCTACATCAATACAATAAGGCTCATGATTAATGCCAAGAAGGAACTAAGTTCGTAGCTCCAAGCTAGTAGCTTGTCTAAATAAATTTGGTAGCATCTACCCTATGACTTTGACTTCCCCCAACTCCGCACATCATCAACAACAATCATGAGAAACACAACAAGAACAATATCAACAACAAGATACAATATATCATTAACAAGTCATCAACATATCACGACGAGCGGAAAGCTCGGATTGGAACCCATACAACCCTTATCACCCCTTATGAATTTCTTAATTTAACTCAACAATATCTATAAAATGATGAAAAGTATATTCATCCAATTTTCCAGCCTTATATCTCACAAAATAACAAGAAACAGTCTATAAAGTTCAGCAACCTTAAAACTAATTTTTTTCAGATTGCTGAAACACGTTTCTGACTTCTGTCGATATTTAACATGTTCTTCACCCATTTAACCTTTCGTATACTTAAACTAAATATTATACACAAGAGGGGGAATGAATATTACCTTACATTAGACGAAAAGCCCCTATCTTGGGCTTACTTCACCTTGAAGCAACCTCCAACTTAACCAACAACACAACGAGCGACAAGCTCAGTTTACAATTAACAAAACTATAGTTTTAAACCATTTCTTACTTCCAGAACTTGTTTAAAAAATAAACCACAACATACTCAGTTTATTCAATGAATTTCCAGCCACAAAATACCATAAGGTGATCTTGAAAACAGTTCAACAAACAACGACAACAAAACTGCTATTTCGACCTTTATTTCACGGGTTTTCAACCGTACAAGTTAGCTATGACTTCTACAAGCTCAAATACATGAAGAAGAAGCATATTATTACTTCAAACAAGAAAAATTCATTCAAATCTGAGGCTACTTCATAGCAAGAAACCTCCAAGTCCACCACAAGAAGAGAACTTGTGTTCTACAAGCACCACAGGCTTCACGGCATAAGATTTATGTAATCTATCCTTGAATTTACTCAAATACCTATGAGAGATGAGAAATATTACCTCAACTAGATACATTTAGTCATGATACACCTTTCTTCCACTTAAAGAAATCTTCAATTCAACAACAAGAAGAATACGAACAAGCAGAGAAATAGTATCACGAGATTCCCCACGTTTGATTCACGTTGATTGCCTTAGTTTTTGCTCTTGGGTAATATAGGAACTTTGGCAGAGGGTTTATTAGTGTTTAGGATCTGGAAAATGAGAGAAATGAAGTTAAAACTAGAAGCCACCGAATATATACTTCTTTTAAAGGTTGCACCGCCTCAAGTGGGTCCCAAACTGGCTACATACGCAGTCTCGGGAAAACGTGAATATCTCTCTACTCCGATGTCTTATTGACAAACGGTTTAATTCATTTGGAACTAGACTTGTAGTCCTCCAATCTGGCGGGCGGATTACCCCGTAAATCCAAGTATATTGAGAGAAAAGCTCACTGACATCTGACCCAAATTTCAAGTAACTTATAAACATAACTTGTGATGACTTTTGTCGACTTTTTTTTTAACAACTCGCTTGACTTCAAAACTTAACACACGGCTATCATATGAATAAAATACCTCATGAAATTTCCTTCTTAGAATGTTAATCACTCCTAGTCGTACCCCAAATGTACGGGTTATAACACTCCCAACTTGCCGACTTTCGACAGTCTCTTTTTCTTCGACTCGTTTAACTTATAACCCTCTTGGTACTTGTTGATCATGATGGTACTTGCTGATCATGATTTTAAACCTTTGTAACCTCCAAGGTAACATGATTAACTTACTTTGTATAATCTCAAGGATGATCTCATTTTCGAGCTTATGTCAATTGACTCTCGACGTACATGACATAGGAAAATGCGTGATGTAACAATCTAGTTACCCCTTTCTAGTCTTTCATGGTTTTTGGGTTGAAGGGAAATAAGGGTTTTTTCCCTAAAGCTAAAGAGGGGGGAATTTATGAAACTAAGTGCCAAGACTTTGGGTTTTCGATGTGATTCTTTGAAAATAGGTTGTCTAACGTACGAGTAGGCTATTCTAGGCTCGAATTTCCATTTTAAATCCATAGTTCTTGAAATGAGATTTAGGGTTTTTCCATAATTTAGGGTTTTGATAATTGGTGAAATTGAGGGACGAATTGTGATTAGAATTCAATAATACATAAGATATTGCTTTTCTAGTCCATGGGTTATACTAATTTGAAGTCAACTTTTGATTTTTCCCTTATGGGTTATCCATATCTAGTCCATGGGTCACTTTTAGGGGTCATTTTGGGGTTGTTACAACTATAGAGATATGGATATCATTAAACTTCTTTGCTAACATAGATGACTTAATTATTAGACTCAAAATTATTAGGAGAAGTTACGAAATGGAACGACTCTGACTTGAAGGTTCATGGCTCGTGTTCGACAATAAAGGTAGGTTATGGCTTATCTTTCTTAAACTTCGATTCGCGAATCGTATTTGTTATATAGTTATTGATGGGGAAAGCATGATAGGCCTTCAGGCATGGTGTAGAGGCGAATTCCAATTAGGTTGATATGATTTCTAATTAGTTGGGCTTATCGCCATACTTTTTGTAAATCTTGATAGATGTTGTATTTGTCAACGTGGTTGTGATTATGCATGCTATGTTGGCCCTATGTGTTGTGATTTGGATTGAGTATCTATCATGTTCTCGTGTTAGTCCGATAATATATGAAAGGGTCAAATTGTTGTGATGTTACTCATGAATTTTGAAAAGGGGCAAAGCTTATGATATCCATCTCGTATTATTGGGAATTGATTACTCATGATTCCTTGTGTCTTGCATTCATACATTTATATATGATGAAAGTGGTATGGGAATGGATACTGAATGAAACATAAAGAGGAAAGAAAAGAAAATATTGGTATCATCGCTATAGTCCGAGGTTGGTACCTAACATATAGTGGCAGGTCACATCCGAGGTCCGCTCCGGAGTGGCAAGTCACGATTCGAGGTCTGTTCCGGAATGGCTACTACATGGACGTCACAGCTTCCCCATGGGTCATGACTATAGAAGCAAAAAATACTTATAGCATGTGTGTACAGGTTCAAGGTTGTCACGACCCGATTAGGGGCCATGATGGGTACCCGGAGCTGACTACCGAGAACCACCCATTATGCTAGTTATCATACCCAACCCGAACACACATAATCTCCAAGGCAATACATATATATATATATATATATATATATATATATATATATATATATATACACACACACACATAAGCTCTCACGGCTGCAAAAATGATATAAAAAATAAACACTGATGTATCTATGAGACAACTACTACCCACACATACGTATTTATGAGCCTCTACTAGAATACTGAGACATAAGTGTATACGGAAAAAATCGAATTAATGTTAGACCAGTGAGACCGGGGATCAAGGAAAGGAAGAAACAAGCACGAGCGTAAAGACTCTTTCGGGCCCGGGGTATTGCATCAGAAGAAGTCGGAGAAAAATCGTATGGTCCGATTTATTCGGGACAAACTCCTCATCACAGCCAGTCCGATTTCTCCATGGCCGAGTTGATCGTGGCTGTTAGCCCGGTTACTCCTTGACCGAATTGATCGTGGCCGTTAGTCCGATTTATCCATGACCGAGTTGATCGTAGCCGTTAGTCCCTGACGGGCCATAAAAAATTGCCATGTGTCAAGACCGTTTCTCACGCGCCGTACGGTGTCGACCGTACGGCCCAACCTTATCCCTTTAGGTTTTTCTTTATTCTAAAAGGGCTTTATGTTGTATAGAAGGAAAAACTATAAATAGGGGGGCATTTCCCTACTTTGAAGGGTTGGCTTCTTAAGATCTAGAATATTGTAATAGCAAAAAATACATTAAAGCTTTGTTTTTCTTTCTCTTCGATCCGAATCCGTGAAGTTATAATTATTTCAATAACATATTAGCTCTAATCATCAACGTTTACATCTTAGCTCAAGTTGTTCAGTTATACATACATACACATATTCTTATCGTTACATACGAAT
The DNA here is from genome assembly GCF_029784015.1 of Lycium ferocissimum. Classification (NCBI taxonomy): domain Eukaryota; kingdom Viridiplantae; phylum Streptophyta; class Magnoliopsida; order Solanales; family Solanaceae; genus Lycium; species Lycium ferocissimum. Next base: position 1,655 of record NW_026722930.1, on the reverse strand, counting down.
TCTCATACGTTTATATTAGCCCATAATAGATTAAAGTTCATCCACATATCCTATACCTCACTTACAAATTCAATTGATTACCTAAATTCGAGGTAAATAGTTTGGCGTCCACTGTGGGGCTAGGATAATAGTGGTCTTTGATCTTGGTTTCTATCTCTTACCCATTAAGATAGAAAAACCTTTTGTTCGTTTAAAACGTGAAAACGGACCAAATGGCAAGCGTTGGACAATACGTTCACGTCAACAACAACGAGATTGTGGCAAAAAAATGAGAACGTGGGCAACGGGATTACCACAGAGATCCCATTGACCTAAACCTCATTGATTCGAGGGAGGGCCTCAACCGGCAAAACACCGTGAACCAGGAGAATGCCGCCCCGCCGGCCACTAATCCCTTAAATACTCACAATTCAATTACTTTGACCCGATCACAAAGCCGAAAAGTGCCTGATACCCCGGATGATATTAACTTACGTTTAATTTTTGAAATGTTGCGGAACGAGGCGCCTATTGCCGAACAAAGGAGTCGCAATAGCCGATTTGCAAAGCAAAAATGATGAAACGGCCCCGGAGAGGATGAAAGGTATTGCTGTTATATCTCGCATTTTGTACGTCGGAATATTTTAAGACAAATTGCGGGAAGTTATGGACAAGGCTACTTTTTGACTTTGAATTAAGTGTAAGTCGCATATTCATCTTTTATTGGTATGTGAAGTACGAAGGGTACATTTGGAATAAGGAAAGTTGGAAGTTAAGAGTTGGAGGAAATATTTCATGAAATAGCCAAGAATGGCCAAGTGGCCGTGGGTCCCACCCATGGTTGGCCAATTGTCTTAAGCCATGAAGAGGTACATGTGGTCACCTTGTATTTGTAGGGACTAAATGTGCATGAAAACAAAGATGACAAGGCAAGCAAGACAACTCTTCATCTTTTTGTGACTTAAGGAAAAATCTAGAAAAATGGAGAAATTTGGAGGGAAAGAAAAAAGAAAAAAAAAAGGAAAAAAAAAGAAGAGCACATGATCAGCCATGTGCATATACTTATATATATATATGAGAAAGTAATGAGAAGGGAGGCACAACACTTCATTATTTACTTCTCTAGAAAATTCAAGAAAGAAGGAGAAAAGAAGAGAAGGAGAAAAACGGCAAAAGAGGCCGAAGGAACCAGCCCCATAAGTTTGATCAAGAAAATTTTGTTCTTCATGCTTTCCTACCAATTGGAAGGTCCTCGTCGACGTGGAGAAGTTGTTGGAACAAGAGGAGCATTCGTTGTTGTTATAGACACTCCTAGCCGTGTGGAGGAGTTGCATGAAAAGGTAAGGCTTAATTTTCTTTACATGTTTTGTGGATGAATTATGTATGTTGAAGTAGGTAGAAATGGATGAAGTTCATGGAATTATGGTATATGAGGTGTAGCCGTGTGTATATGATATGATATAGGAATGAAAAATTAATTTACTTAGCATGTTTGAATTGTTGTATTACGGATAGTTGAGTATGTTGTAACGTGAAGGAACGGATGAACTTCATGAATTTATGTATGTTGAAGCTTAGCCGTGTAGGGCCGTTTTGCCCGGTGGAACATGATGAATTAATTCTATGTAGTATTTTTAGTTGTCGTATTGTGAATTCTACAAGGTGAAATGAAGATT
>NW_026722929.1:0-9204 GCF_029784015.1 Lycium ferocissimum | reverse complement strand
TATATTAAATCCACTTGATTCACCTTGGGTTAAGCTTAATCTAGTAGGAGAACATGGGCAGAGGTTTTGGGAGCTTACAGGGTCTGAGTTGGGGTGAGAAATGAAACAAGAAGTGATGCCACAAAATAAATATATCAATAAAAATACTCCCATGGGCCGTACATGAAAACGTACATTTTTGTACGGACCGTACAGGGCACCTTAATTCTCTAATTTAAGAGCTGTAAGTTGTATTGGAAAGAAGACTCTCCGAAATTGAATTTAGATAGGTTATTAATTCCATAATTCTTATACACTAGACGACATATGTCCCAAAAGTTGGGCCAAAATCCTGTCCAAAATTTCGCCTAATTTTCCTGAATTTTGACGAACTTAATTTGTTCGATTCGCTTGATCCCGAAACCTTTAGATACACTCTCAATACCTACTAAACATGGCTTTAAACTCTTATACACCTAGTATGAACATGTATAATCCCTTGTAACCCCAAAGATAGTCTCAATTTCTAAGTCTACATCGATGAACTTGCGGCGAAACTCAACGTACAAACGTATGAGGTGTAACGACTTATTCTTCTGCCCTGTTGAAAATGTTGGTATTTATCCTTGTCGTTTCCTTATCTAAGACTTTATCATACCCTAGTTGAGTGGATTTTTTATGCATCCGACTGAAGGGATTTGAGAGTAGTGGAGATGATTGTGTCCAATGATTTGATCTTTCTAGATCAACTTCTGCTTCTAAGAATCTCATGATGATCTTTCTAGTGCTCTCCTTTCTTCGTATAACTCCTTTCTCGTCCTTTTGAATTCAGCTTCAGCTTCGAATTGGTTGTCACTGATTTTCCTGGATTTAGTCTTGATGGTTAGCTATAGGACTTCAGATTGGAGATCTATGACGGATGAACTTAGTGGAGTAACTTGTTCTTTTAGGGAGTGTTTTTCCTTTTCTGCCTTCTCCTTGTCGGGTACACTTTTCATGAACCTATTTTTCAGTCCGAAGAGGGCATTTAACCACTAAACTTTATTTGTGGTCATGTCATGATGTTCATCTAGGAGAGTGATCATTAGGGATGTGAGTTTCTCCTTAGAGAAGGCTCTGATTTGATTTAACTTGAGTCATTTTTTGATTTGATTTCTCATCAGCCATGAGTGTTGAGGGATTTTATTTATCTTTAACACTATCGTTGCTCTTCTAATCATTGAGAGAATCCTTCAACCTTTGCTTTTCTACTCTTTCTATCTTCTATTCGATTTCCCTAAGTGGGCAATCTTTGATTCTGTGATCAGTCTTCTTGCACTTAAAGCATCCTTGATTCTGTGGTTTGTTAATACTCTTTCCCTTTTTGGGTTTAACCTTCATCTTGAGAGCTTGATTGAGGAGCCTGAGTTCTACTTACTGTGTCCTTGATGGTGGTGCAGATTATCATGATCTTCTCATGAGGTGTTAGCCTCCTTGAGGAGAACCTGGTCTGATATCACTTGTTAGGTTGGATGACTTACTTGCTATCCTATGCGGTATCTAATTTTAGCCTATAGGATGGAACACGTTACTCTACCTATTCTATGCTAGTGTCTTGAAGAATATAAATAACGGGTAAGTAAAGAACACAACACTTTTACGTGGAAACCACCCGGCTCACGAAGGCGACTAAAAACATGGCCTTTATCTCTGTAGGATTTTCCCAAAAGTCCACTACAATTGTGAGCCTCTGCAAATTCAAGTACAACCTCTGCGCACCTAGGAACTAACCTCTAATCCCTATCTTACTAATCAAACTCTAACTTGAAGTTGAATTTACAACGTTTTGTATATAACTGCAATGCTTCTAATAAAGCGGATAAAGATAAAACTCGATAAACAACCTAATACAAGTTTTCTAGACTCAAGAACTATAAAGTATAAGTTCTATTTTACAGCTTCTTCAACCGTCTTCTTGTACTAGGGACGCACACCTAGATTCTTAATATTCTTGATATATTCATTGATCGCTCAATATTCTGAAATCTCTCTTTGTGGGTGCACAAACCTCTTCTTGGTAAGACTTGGATATATATATATATATATATATATATATATATATATATATATATATATATATATATATATATATATATATATAGGATTGCGTGCACAGCAAGTCGGCAAATACAAAACTCTCCTCGAGTAGGCCCATGATATATAATAGAATTTGTGTTGAATTGGGATTCTTTCCTTTTGGATCGATTTCACTATCCTTTTAGGGGTGTAAAGAACCTTGTTTAATTATGGAAAGGAATCCTATAATCTTGACCGTCGAGTCTTTACCATAAAACTGCAAATCCTAGTTGTTGTAGGACTTGCACTGGATCATGTTCACGAACTTGTTTCATCCCCTTGGTTTGTCTGCATCTGAATCTCAGCACTGTCTGAGATGGAACATGTTCACAAACTTGTTTCATCATCCCCTTCTCGCTCATTCTCCCGACTCTATCTGGAGCTTGCTTTTGTGATGGATGATGGAACATGATGACATACCTATTTCATAGCATCATGCTCTTTGCTCTGTGTCTGTATTCTCTTAATTCAGATTTATTCATTGCTAGAATAAATCATGTCTTTAGCCTTGTCTAGCTCTGTGACTCTGATCATGTACTTTTGAGTCCTCTTCGACCTTTCTCCTAATGATCGGTTTTAATTCTGATTCATTTATTAAATTTAACTGATGACTCTTTGAGATAGAACAAGTTTTCATGCTTGTTCTATTCTTCGGTGATCTGCTCTGTGACTGACTCATCTTTATCTCATTTGCTCTGCATCTGTCTTTGTGATAGATCATGTATGTGGATGATTCATTCTCTGTATGATCTGATCATTGCACTTGTCTTTGTATTGGCACACATGTTTTCAATCTGGGACATATGTATGCTCCTTTTTGTGGCTCCTTTGCAAAGGAACATGTCTATGGACCTGTTCAATCCACCCTGTGCTTTTTGCTTTTCCCACCTGTCACTAAACTGGTTCATAGGCTTTTGTTCATTTTGTCAATCATCAAAACTTAGACGTGCTAGAGCCAACATGTTTATTCTTTTGTTTAGTTTTACATACGAGTGCTATTCCACAGTACTTACATCTTTTGCCGGAGGCGCTGCATTTCACGATGCAGGTGCAAAGACACAGGGCGATGAGACTACTCGTTAGGACATTGCTTGTATAAGCTTACTGGTGAACCCCATCTCATTCGGGAGTTTTCTTTACTCTCAGTTATTTTTTAGATAGATGAGGTATGTCGGGGACTTGTCCCGGTAAATAATGAGTTTTTTCTATTCACGTTAGAGGCTTCATAGACTAGATTACCAGTGCATATTAGATATTATTTTAGCCATGGTGGCTACAAAGTGTGTTTCGAAAAAATTTCAGTGTGTCTATTTAAAACAAGTATTAAGATATTTCAGTATGATTATTCATTACAGACTTATTAAGATTTACATTATTCAAATAGGTTTTTAATTATATTCTGCACAGTTCAGTTTTCACATTATGTATAAATCGCCAGTTGGTTTGCTCAGCCAGTTTTAGGAACTGGGTGCCGCTCCACCAAGGCGAAAGTTCGGGGCGTGACATGTTCTTAATTGTTTGATTGCATGCGCAACAATTGTTATATTTACTATTTAATATACATGCTTGAAAGAGATGTTGTTAGATTAGAGAAGAAGTAAAGAAATACCCTGGTCTAGGGCTGGGATTTGTGCCTAGGATAGAAATACCCCAGGCACTGCGTTCAATTAAATACTGTAATCGAAATGGCATTCTTAATAGGCCAATCCCAAAGAAATATAGGTGGGAAACTATTTTGAATAGGCAAGTTGTAGTTTGAATGAATATCACGAGAGTTTACAATCTGGTTAATTAGCAATCGTGAATCAAACTGCCAAGGTGAAATACTTGCATGACAAAATAGGATTTGACCTAACGTACGTGACAAATTTTTAGCATTATTATTTAGTATTTTAGTTTTTGTAGTAGTTTAGAAAACAAACAACCTTTTATGAAAAATACTTGCTTAAGTTTTAGTAATAGTGAATTCTAGTTCAACCGTTGATCATAAGTCTTTGTGAGTACGATATCCGACTTTACAGTTACTATATGACTTGGGGACCACGTGCCCTTTCGTGTGCATTTGGTAGGTATAAGTGTCACACCTGTGAGAAGTATTTGCTCCTATAGAGTTTCGAAGGTTTCCAAGAGTCACACTTGCGATCATCGAACCTGCGGAGTTTGGAAAAAACACATATGCCATATCTGCAGACAATTCAGCATACCTGGGCCTCCTTGACCTAGTCAAAGTTTTCACCTTTGATGCATAACCCCTAGGTGCGAGATCGCGGTTCAATTCTAGACAAAGTTGGGATTTCACATTTTCTTACCCCCAAACCACATAAAATTCGACCAAGCTCCTTAGGGAAGACATCTTTGGTAGAAACTCAAGTTTTGGGAGCTGGTTCTTACACCATACTTGAGGATTGAAGATCTGAAGATTTTGTTGAGCACTTTGAACATTTACTTCATTTCTTTGATTATTTGCTATATATTGAATACTTAAGTGTGTACTAATTATTTCCAATACTTGAATATTGTTTATGGAAACATTCATTGTCAAAGTTTGGATTAAATCTCTTGTTATACATGCTTATGTGTTGAACAATTTTTATTCTTAATGAAGTGAGTTATTATTTCTTTAGTTATTCTTATTTTTTTTAATGTTTTTTAAGATAATAGCTAACCTCGGAACACACTCATTTACTTCGGTTTAAACTTGGAAAAGGCAAACTTGGGTTTGGAAATATTAATTAACAAGAATTTGGGGTGTTACCCCTCATCTTATAGATTCGACCTAGGGATATGACCAAACAACTTGTAGCCATATTTGAGTGTTCTTGATGCTCCTAATTGCTTAAGGGATATTCAATTAGGTAGTCTTTTTAGAATTCGGAAGAAGCTAATTTATAATCATTATCCAAGGCTAATTAATATAAACACGCTCTTATTTGTGAAATCGTGAAATACATTAGATCGTTACTTGAGAGTGATTTCACTTGTATCCATGCTTGTCACTATTGATCATTTTACTTGCTTTCTAGGTTAGTTTATGTTTCCACATTAGTTGTAATTTTCTATCTAAACCACCCTTAAGTGTTTATCTTCAAGTAGTTGGTGATACTTCCTATATTTCTTGATTGCCTACATATTGTTCTCTATGGGATTCGACCTCGAGTCATAGTTGGGTTAATTATATAGCATGCGACTATGTACACTTCTATTTAATAGTGTGGATTTGGACATTACAGCCTAACGGGCTGGGGTAAGGTTCATCGGGACCTACGCAAATTAGATTGTGACATTAAGTTGATCATTCAGACATTATTTAATTCTTATTCTTATATTTCTTTCAATGTATTAAGAATCAATACTGACTTAAGCATTAGAGTGGGGTTTTAACTCGCTCAAATGATCTAGCCGATGCTCATGTTAATCATTGTCTCAAATGTGAAATATAATAATAATAATAATAATAATAATAATAATAATAAATGATATCACTCAAGGACCATGAATATATCATGCAAGAATGTAGAAATAAATAACAATACCATCTTGATACGAAGAGGATGACAAGAGACTTTAAAGACCGAAGTAACTTGTGAAATGAAACACCGACCAGAATGAGGAAGGCAGCAAATGAAGGGGTAGGACAATCAATGATAAATTGAGAAATCATGCAAGGCCTCCTAAAATAAAAGAAAAAGTCGATAGATTCCAAGTGTGATATCTTTAACATCTAAATCAAGGACCCAAAACGACTTTGCAACGAGCTCGCTTACTTAGCTAAATGACTTATTTATTAATCCTATTGTGTCTCATTAAATAATTTTGTTTTAATCATAGGCTATAGTTCTTGATAACACCAGATTTAATCTTTGTTCATAGATTCCTTAGACAATGAGATCTTCACTACCTATGGAAATTGATCTTCAAAAATTAATAAAATATATCTCATGCACTTCAAACTCAAAAAAAGACATATGATTTGATTTTTACATCGGTTTCCCACTATTATATTTGCTTAAAACTGCCGAGCTCGATTATTATATGTTCAAAAAGAAAAATCTTCCATTGGGGAATTATCAAAATTAAAATTTCACATAATTTATAACAATTATTCTTAAATCCCCCTTTAGGAATTTTATTGGGGTTGAATAGAATTTTGCTTGAAACAAATATTATTTTAATTGTGAGAGTAAACATAGTAGAAAAGAAAAAGTAAAATTAGGATGTCATGTCAAAATATAATGCAAAAAAGATAGAAAATAAAAGAAATAGCATAACTTGAGAGCCACAAGGGTAGTTGAAAAGTTCGAAAGGAGAAAGACTTTCTTCTGAATATGCAACAATATGGAAAGAAGTGCAAGATATAACATCTTACCTCCTAGGCAGGAACAAGGAATAGTAAAGCCAAGCAAGCAGGCTTACAATGATTGACAAAGCTATCTTATGGAATATTAGATCAGTTAATACTCAACAATCTTTTGAGAGATTAATTGATTTGAATAGGAGGAATAAATAGATGTCATAGCCTTAATGGAGCCATTTCAAAGATGTGACACTTTGGATTCTTATAGGAAGAAACTTGGGTATCAAAATGCTTTTGTAAATTGTTCAGGAAATTTTTTGATTTTTAGGCTCATGGGTGGCAAGGTTTGATAATGTCTGAATCAGAACAGCAAGTGACTTTAAAACTTGAGCAATCAGGACCGATCCAAGCAGTGATGATAACAGTTATTTATGCTAAGTGTGACGAAAGAGAAATACAGGAGCTTTGGGATTCATTGAATAATACAGTTCCTAATGACAATACTCCTTAGGTAGTAGGAGCAGATTTCAATATCATTTTGTCTGATGAAGGGAAGCAAGGAGGTTTACCGGTGACACTAAATGAAATAGTAGATTTTGCTCAATATACTAAGAGTTGTGGGTTGACGGACATGGGCTTTTCAAGAAGCAAGTTCACATGATTGAATGGTAGAACACAAGGTGCTTGTATATTCAAAAGACTAAATAGGATCCTATACAATCAAGCTTTTCTGGATATTATGCCAAGCTCAGAGGTTACACACTTAAAAAGAAATGGTTCAGATCATGGTCCACTCTGTTTGGTCTGTAATAATAGTTCTCAGATGATAAAGAAACCATTGAAGTTTTTGTCTGGACCAATCACGCTTCTTCAAAAATGTTGGGTAGCTCAAATTGGAATACAGATTTCACTGGTGATCCTTTCTATGTGTACTATCACAAGATTAAAAAGGTCAAGAAAGCTCTAGTGTTTAACACCTAGCACCTTTGGGCTAAGGACTTATCTATAAGATAGGGATATGGGGACACAAGATGGGGAGTACATGTTACATTCCGTATTTTGTACCCTCGGGTAAGTCAAGGCAAGCGACACAAGTCACGTATGGAAAATTGTAAAGTTGGAATATTAAGAAAGGCCGAGGGTAAAGGTAAATTTGCAAAACGACTCATGGAAATATGGCGAAAAGGTCAAAGGCAAATTTGGAACTAAGGAAAATATTTTTCATGAAATAAGAGAAATATGCAGAATTTTCAAGAAAGGAGGGCCACTTGGCCGTGGGCCCCACCTTCAATATGTGGCCAAATGAAGCCAAGCCAAGCTAGGGGCAATATGCTTCATTATTATTGGAAGGGACTAAATATATATATATGAGGGAAGATGATTAATTCATCTTATTTCTCTAGAGATTTCAAGAGTCAAGAAAGCAAGAAAGAGAGGAGAAAAAAACATATGGCCATTCGGCCTTAGAGAAAAAAAAAGAGAGAAAAACCGAAGGAAAAAAAAAAGAAAGGAAAGAGAGGGAGAGTTCCAACTTGTTTCTTATAGCCAAACAATCCCTTGAAGAGTTCTTAGTAAGTTGAAGTGGTTTGTGGAGCAAGAAGGATGCATATTCATACAAGTTGTTAACTTGAGTCAAGGGAAGAAGTTGAGGAAAAGGTAAGGTTTAATTCCTCTTTTGTATGTTATGAGTGTTTATGCATGTTGTGGAGTATGAAAATGGATGAAATTCATGGGGTGGAAGTGTATGAGTGTGTGGCCGTGAGTGTGTGTATGTGTGTATGTGTTATGTTGTGTTGTGTTGTGTGTTGGTTGTTGTTGTAATGTATGGAAAATATAGAAATTCATGAAAAGTATGCTTAAGGGGTGTGTTGGCCGAATGGTAGGTTATGCTAAGGTGTGGTGAATTGATTTTATTTATGATGGCAATTGTTGTTATGGTAGGTTCTATGATGTTAGAATAAAGATTTAGTGGTTTGGAGGAATGAAGATTGGGTTGTTGTGATTGAATTTGAAAGAAGGAAAAAATTGTTGTTATTGTTGCAATTGGAAGATATGGGTAAGTAGTATATTGATGGTATTGTTGGAATATTATGTGAATTAAATTGTATTGAGTTATATTGAATTGTATGAATTATTGTTGATTTCATTGAAAAGAATTAATTGAGTAGAATTAAAAATAAGTGGTTTGTTGATGTTATTGGCAAGATTTTGACATTGTTGGTTGACGATTTGGCCGAGTTCATTCTCGGGTTTGTTGAGTGATAAAATGGCCGAGTCATATTCTGGGGATGTCATATGTATAGGGAGCGGTCGCCCAAATTTTGTTTATAGGCAAGTATGGGCTGAGATTAACAATTGGTAATTGTGACCAAATTGTAGATTTTGGCAAACTTGGAGCTTGAGTTTGGAAACGTGAGCAAAGCGGAAAAGGTATGTGAAGTCCACCTCTCCTTCCCTTGGCATGTCCTAGTTAGTATAGAGTCGAAATCAACCCTCGGGAAAAGTCCTACCCCTCGGAACGACACCTAAATTTATTCATTTTTCATTCAATAGAATTGAATCCACAACTTGTGCTTTAAGGAAAAGAAATGTTCAAACGTCCGAAACCCTGAAATGAAATCGAAATGCCTTGAAATCTTCGTGGATGACCCAATGGGACATAATGACCATGTTTTTATGTTCGTCACTTGAGTCTCGATATACGTGCATATCGGTTTCCGTTACTTCGTTCATAGAAACTTTATAATCTTATTTTATGTTTTTCTCGTGGTGTTGCTATTCATTGATGGTCTCGCCTTATAATGGTTGTTCCTTCG
>NW_026722928.1:0-6988 GCF_029784015.1 Lycium ferocissimum | reverse complement strand
ATTAATAAGTTATCAACTAAACTGGATGAATCTAATTACTTTATATAAAATTTCAATGTTTTCCCATAATGAAAATTCTTAGCTAACGTTTTTTTTTTTAATTATTAGGGGGGAAAAAGATGAATTCACAATAAGTTCCCTCAAATTTTTAAAAAATTTAAAAAAGAAAGATTTGTGTAAATTTGAAAACAAAAAAAAAACAAAAAAATTTCCCCTTTTGTTATAAATATTATTATAATTTTGGATTTTCATCTTTAAAAATTTTGGGGTTTCGGGTTTGGATTTGGGCCCCAAAACAATTCTTTCCTAAAAAGGGGTTTTCTTCTTTGGATTTACCCTTTAAAAAAATAAAGCACTCTCTTTTTTCTTTCCCTATAATATTCTTCTTGTTTGCTTTATTATTTTATAACACGTTATCGCACGAGTCTCTAAATTTTGTTAAAGTTTAGTCCACATAAATATTATCATTTTTGGGGTTTTTATGGCACCACCCGTACCTTGTTAGAAATCAAGAGGAAAAGAAAAGGATTCGTATGTATTCAATTCTTCTTTATTCCCAAACCCCTAGTATCATATTAATGGAAAAGGTAAGGTGGCCAAAAAGGGTTTAAGTTATTAGTCATTCATCCAGATTGTAATATTTAAAGGGTGGGGAATCAAAAAAAGTTCTAAAAAAACCCCTTTTTTACAAAAAGTAAAGACATCATATTGAAGATTTAAATGATTGGGGGATTAAATATCTTCAAAATATCATATAAAAGAAAATAGAATAAAAATTACCTGTTTTTGTACAACAAATATAAGCATGATGAATTGAATGCCACAAAAAAACCGAAGTTTTTTGGGACAAAAAAAATTCATGTCATAGAAAAAACCGGGGTTTACTAAAAAAAAATAGAAATTATGGCATGGAAAACCCGAATTTTAAATAGTATAAATAATTTTATTCGGGCCCAAAGCTTTTTCCCATCCGATTCAAATATGAGGGAAAATTGAATTTTCCCGACATAAAACAAGAATTTGAAGATTCTTCAAGAATTTATTTGTAGTTTGTTCCCCTAGAGTTTATTATATCAAGAAATTTTGGGGTTTGTACCCCCCTAAATTCCGGAAAAAAAAAAAAAAGGTGAAAGGGGCCCGTTCACCGTTAGGGAGTTTTAAAAAGAGCATCACGGAAAATACAGCGTTTATCGTCAACCCGTTTAAATAGAAAGTTATTGCTAAAAAACGTTTAAAATTAAACCAATTTTTCGATTATGAACCAAGAAATTATTTTTAAAAAAAGGCCCAATTTCTTTCTTTGAATGCCTCCGATAAAGGAAAACCCTTTTGCTTCGAGAAAAAATTTTTCACGGGGGGGTTAGATATTAATTGTATACAACATCATTTGTTTTCGACTAATAAATTATGATAATTCTCCTTCCCTTTTCGGGGTTGGGAACCGATATTTCCATCTAATGCTTTTTTGGGGGTATAGATTAATTAATCTACCAGAGACAAAGAAAACCCCCAAAAAAGGGATATATGTTATTTTTTCTAACAAAAAGGGGGAGAGAATAAGACCGAGGAATATGTTAGAATTATCTTTAAAGCGTATCCCCATTAAAAAGATAATTCAACTCAAATCCCGAAGATTTGCCGCCCAAAAAATTAATTTTAATTTCAACCGTAAAATGCCCACCCCCATGTCCCCGAAGGACAAAAAATTACAAACCTTTTGAAGCGGGGTAGACTAATCGGCCCAAAAACGCAATAATCATTGAAAAGAAAGAGGAGCAAACGATCAAGATCTTTAAAAGGGAAAGGGGAATGTCCCTCTAAGAGCCTTCAATAACACTTCATTAAACCTCAGAGAGGTTTGGGTACCTAAAATAATGAAAGTGTTTTAGATCTCAAAAGTTATGTCATATTGCGAATCGAATAAATGATATATCATTGGACAAAATCTTTTTAAATATAGCGCAATATTGTAAAAAGCGAGGGTTTAAATTCAAGCCCATTAAAGCATGCTAACATAAAATTATTATCGTAAATGACGCATTTTTGTAAGCGAAAATTTTTTGGACCCCACCCAAAACCAAGATATCACATCATTTTTATAAATATTGTCACTTGACAAAATTTATATGAAAATTCCCGAAGAATTTTAAATGCCCAAGCATATACAATTTTGAAATTTATTCATAATTCTTATATGAATTAAGTTAACAAGGTGAACGCGATTTTACCCTCTTAATGAATATTTACCGATAAGGGGGAAAAAAAGATCATTTATCCTTACGCCTTTTTGGGAAAAATCAAAAACGTCATATTGGTTAGGGAAGTTGACGCTTTAGAATTATTTGAAACCTTGAAGAGTTTTCAAAAGAAATAGAATTCATTGAAAATTAAATTTAAAAATTCTAAAATTTTTTTGGCCCCAAATTTCCATATCTTTTTAAAGTAATTGATTCATTTATATATTTTGCTATGACTACGGGGGGATTATAGCCATACGATTTTGTTCTACAAAGGGCTAGTCATGTAAAGATAACATCCGTTTTTAAAGCAAGTCGGGAAAACACTTCAAAGGGTTTCAATAATATCACATACCATTTCAATCATCCAAAAACCAAGACGGAAAAAACATAGCCCAACCCAAAAAATTCATAAAAGCACAAGTCATGTTTATGGTTTTTTCTTCCCACGAGTCTTTTTAAAAATGGGGATATCAACGGGAAAAGATTTGTTTTTGGGGTTTAAAATGACCGATTTATTCACTAAGTCTATACCAACCGAACCAACCATAAAAACCGAATTTCGGGATGTAAGATTCAAGTTTTTGATTAAGCTCATCGTGGGGTTAATACGCGTTGTACTCTTTTTTTCCCCTTTTAAGGTTTTTGTTCCCCCCGGGTTTTTCCTTGTAAGGTTTTTTTAAAGAGGCAACCAAATAGCGATTATTAGAAATGGTACCTTTTTTTTCCCTTTACTAGATTTTTTTTCCCCCCGGGTTTTTTCAGTGGGGTTTTTTAAGAAAAAATATTATCTATCGAAATAGACATCAAGGGGAAAGGGTTTTAAATATTATTATAATATCGGAGTTCCCATCTTTTGAGAAATTTTATTTTCTAGGTTTGTGATTTTTAAACCAAGTCAAATTTTTCCTATAAATAAAGGGGTTTTCTTCATTGTATTTCATCCCTCATAAGAGAAATAAAGAATTCCCCTCTTTCTCTTTCCCTATAATATTTTCTTTTGCTTTATTATTTTATAACACCCTTCAAAAATTTTTTCCCAAATATTTTATCCCTAAATCATAGCTTTCTTTTTCCTATTAAAGAGTCTAAAACCCTAAAAGACTAATCACTTAAGAAAAAAAAAAAAGAGTGCCTTATTTTCATCTCTAATATCCCTAGTTTCAACTGATATTTTAAAGGGACATAGTTAAGAGGAAATTTTTTTTTTCCTTTTTTTTGTCCATTCACAATTTGTTTAAAGATTTTTTCTAATCAATGCGTTAGAATCACAAAAAATATTGAATATAGTCCCTTTTTGCTATTGAATTAGGTGGGGCCCTCCTTTTTTGTTATAAGTTTTGGTTGTTCGTCAAAGATTTTTTTTTCGCCGTATTGGTTTGTAGTGATTTTTTTTTTTTTTTTTTTTTTTTTGGTGTGTGATTTTTTATTGTAATTTAATGAATTTTATAAAGAGTCTATCTCACTACTTTTTTAAAAAAAGAATTTTTCTAATAAAGGTGTTTTTCCCCAATTTTGTTTTTTAAAAAACAAAAGTATAAATTTTTTGGAAAGAATTGTATGTATATTTTTTTATTTATTTATAAATCTTATGTATCTCAAAAAAGCTTTCCCTTAAAAGAATTGGGCTTGATAAAACTTATATCTTGACGTTGCCCACAAATGCTTGTTTGCAATCGTACATGGCTAGGAATTTTTCGAAAAACTAATCGCTTGATTGATAATCACAAATAGGGAAAAAAATTATAAGAGTTCTAAGACTTAAACCTGCAAAAAGAAAATTTCCCCAAACACAATGTGTAAAAACTAATTTACCCGGGGTAATAAAATTTTTTACGCAATATTGAAGTCATTATTATTTTTTTTTCAATTAGAGAAAATTTGTGTATTTGCTTAATCACAAAACCCAATTAATATTCAAAATTTTGCGTAAAAGCATGGAAAACACAAATGAGATTGAAATTAGCTACCATTATGGTGGTTATTTTATGTTCTCGCCTTTTTGGGGAAAATATGTAAGTGGGGATTTTTTTAAAATGGACATTGATTTTATTAGATTTGATTTATTGGTTTTATTTAAAGAAATACCGTTAATTCGATATTTTTGAGGGAGATGTTCTTTTTACTTGGGAGGTGATGGGAGTTATTAGCGATTACGATGGGTTTTGAAGGGTGAGGGTTTTAGATGTTGGGAAAATGCTTGTTAGTTATAAGACACATAAAGAAGTCTATCCGTATTTATAGCCCCGAAAAATTGGATTTTTTTTATGAATACTTTTCAAAAAAAAATAGTTATAAAAAAATAAATTTTAAGGGAGGTGAACGAAAAGTTATGGAAGAACACGAATCAAAAAATTCAATGTATTTTTTTTATTTTTTATTGATTTTTTTTAATTTTATCATCATTTTACTTGACGTTATCTATTTAATCTTCAATTTTAGTTTTGAATTTTGGAAAAGAAAACCAGACCCCAAAGGTGCAAAAAAAGCAATGAGAGAATTGAAGAAATGAAGAAAGAAAGGGATAACAAGATAGCAAAAGTTGGGAGAAGCGATGCGAAAAAAAATTTCAAATGATCCCGACCAAGTTCGACAATCAAGATGCAACTCAACCCTTAATAGTCATTTTCTTTTTAAAATTACTAATCAAGAAATTTGGGTTTTTTTAAAAAATATTCATATTAACAAATACAATTACTTTTTTAAAAGAAACTTTATCGTATCATTTTCTAATTTGTTTTTATTGTTATTGCAAAAATTATGAGGGGTTTAAGCATCAAAATTCCAAAAAAAAAGGGAAAAGAATAATTATTTTTTTCTTGTAGAAATGTATTGATATGTTTGAATAAAGTGAGGTTTACTTTTTTTAAATTGTTGGACATTTATTAAGTCTTTTTTTTTCCAAAATTGAAGATAATATTTTCCCCATATGATTGCCTATATCTCATGTCAAAAAAGATTTTCAAAAAAAATTATATGGGTAACAATTTTTTTAGCTATGCAATTTTTTAATTTGTAAACAAAAACACATATAGTTTCCCAAAATTAGGGAAATGAATACACATTTTTATTTCCATAGCAAAATTAAAAAACTCTTTTTTCTACAAGTTTAACCCCCCTGACAAAAAAAATGGGAAAATTTTAGCTACGAGTTTTTAATTCCGTAGCTAAACATATACTTTCCCATAATTGCCACGATTAAGAACATGACTATAAATTTTCCCTTTGAGAAAGAAGACTCTTTTTTGCTATAATGCTATTTTTTTGGGATGGCTAAATGACGACTTAGCTACAATATGAAAATATTTGTGGCAACTACTTTAATTCCCAAAAATGAATTTTTTAATTTTTAAATAAAATGAGTACTATTGCCACGGAGACTAAGCTATAGAAATAGCCATAAAATTTGATTTTGGGGAAGCATGTTTAAGCTTTTAACAATATAACAACTTGGGGGGATAAAATGAAGATAGCTACAAAATTTTTTTTTCTTGGCAAAAGACTAATTATTACTTTAAAAAGTAAATTTTGGGCGTAAATTTTTTACCATTAAAATTTTACAAAAAAATATTTTTGGGTAAGCATAAGTCCTTTGCCAATTTTTTGAAAAATTTGTAGCTAACTTTTTGCCACGCTACATTTTCACAATGCTACAAAAAAAAAATTTTTGGGGAAAGTGGGTTTTGCCACAAAACTTTCATATTTAGCCCAAAGTATTTTGGAAATATGCCTTTTTGGAGTGATTCCTTTTTTGTATTCAAGTGTAAAAATCTCGTGTATGATGAAAAGAAAGAAGGGGGAAAAGGAAAAAAGATATTTTATAGGATTGAAATTTTAAAAAAAGTTCCCCTTGATTTGTTAAAAATTGACATTAATATTTTCTTTTATTATTAATACCCCAACTTAGGGAAAATAAAGCTAGAAAAAAGAGCTTAATTTTTTTGAACAAAAAAATTAACTTTTGAAACGTGAATACCAGGCAAAAAAAGATGAAAAAATGACTGGTTAATTTAAAATATTTTCATAAGAATAATTTCCAGGTTTTCTTAGAAGTCATAACACGTGTACAAGCAAAATTTCAAATTTGTTTCTTTTTTTGGGCCAAAAACCCAATTTAAAAATGTGGGAAAAACCAAAAGACATGACGATTTAAAAAAGGCTCCTCAAGAAACTCAAACATAGTTTATATAATAGTAACATTCACCCTTTTAACCCCATACTAAGTGAATATTCCCAAATTTTGTTTTAAAAAAATCATATTTTTTTACAATACTATTTTTTATGCATGTTTTGGCATGGATTTCCCTTTTATTTTCTTCGAATATATATTCAAAAAAATAATAAAAATAATTTTTTTTTTTTAACACATTTTATAAGCAAAAATCCAATTTTTTTTGGACCAAAAAACCCCCTTAAAATTGTGGTTCCCTTTTAAATTTATGATAAAAAGGGGTTTTTAAAAAACCCAAAAAGTGTTTTATATGATGGTAACATCAACTTTTAACTCCATTAAAAAAAGGGGAATGTTCCCCCAAATTTTTGTTAAAAAAAACACATTTTTCCATTTTCTAGTCTTTTTTACATTGTGTTGACGTCGATATCATTTTATTTTCAGTTTTATATATATTTCAACAAAGTAAATTTAAAATTTTAAAATGTACATTTAAAATTTAAAAATATAATAGCACAACATTTATTTATTTATTTTAATATGCCTAATCTTTTTTTGATAATAAATGTGAAATATTACC
>NW_026722927.1:0-6546 GCF_029784015.1 Lycium ferocissimum | reverse complement strand
CCCCCCGTGGATATTTAACCTTTCCCCAAAAGACAGGGTTAAAACCCGAGAACAGGTTTTTTACGAGATTTAGGGGTTAAACTAGAAGCCGCCTCCAAATTTTTAACCATTTCAATTTAAAATGGAATTTTGGAAACGGGGGAAATGCACTATACGGCCCGGGGCCACTTTACGGGCCGTATAGTCCCATTCGCCCCCTTTAAAAGTTTCCCGCAACTTTCTTTTTCCTTTTCATCTTTAGCCATTCCCCCCACAAAACACCATATATTCGTCTTCCATAATTCTACCCTCCCACAAGCACGGAAAAATTTTGAGGTTAAACAATCCCCCTAACCCTTTCCCATTCAACTTTTCCCGTGGATCCCAACAAGCCCCACGTCCGCGCCAAAGGTCAATAACACACTCCCAAAGACACCCCTCCCCACCGACACCCCCTTCCACACCCCCCCGTCCTTGCCACGTGTCTCCTCTTTATTACTATTTAAATTTGGGAAAAATAATTGCCCAACCTAACTATCCTAAATGACTAAAATACCCCTCTACCATATATGAAACCCTAACACTTTTCCTATCTGCGCCTTTTTTCTTATTTTCTCCATGGGGGGAGATTTTGTTTTCTTTTTTAAATCTTCCTCCATTCAAAATAATTTCGATTTTCCCTCAATTTAAGGGTTTTGTTTTTCGCCAAATTAAAAACCTTTTCCCCCCTTTTCCTTCTAGGCGAACCCCCGGTCCCCCAAACCCCTTTTTCCCAACGTTTCATTATCATCTGGCAGAGCATGGTTGTTCCATTTTCGAGAAGATGCCCCCCTCTCTCCCTTTAAATGAGTCAAAAAAAAACCAAAATATTTTAAATTTTCCGAGAAAAGACAACCCTTCGAGATCAATTTTGACTTCAAAGGACTCGATTTTCGTTTTGGAGCCAAAAGGTTTAATAAAAACCCCACTCCCCTTTATAAATAGGAGCTTTTAGCTTCTTTTTGGGGGGGTTTAAAAAAAAAACCACGACTCCTCCCCCTAAAACTGAGAACCCCTTCGAAATTATTTATTTTCCCCCCTTGTTAAATTTTGGTTTTAAAATTGGGGCCCATATTCGGCCTTTTGAGCGTGAATCCAAAAGCCTTAGTTAGACTTAAAAAAGGCGGTAATCCCTTCCTTCCACTCTTTTTGGTTCGTTTTGTTTTTTGACGTATTTGGATTCCTTGTTCGTATGTTTAAATCTTTTAGTTTCAAGTTTTTTGTTTAAAGTTTGTATGTTAATGTCGTAAAATAGGAAGTTATATCCGATGTCGAAAAGGGGAAGTTACATTTATCTTTTGATAAGTTGGGGCTCTTTTTTGCATACTCTGTTTCATTTAAAAAATATGGCTTAAGATCTCTATTTGATTTTCATAGAGTTATTTTCGTGGTTAGTTAAGCTTAGTTTAATTTTTGTTGTTTGTACCCTATGTGTTTAGTGTATTAATCATTTTTTTGTTGATAGTTAGTTTGATTAGGCATCAAACCCCTTATATGTTTGTTTTAAACCCATGTTAGTGTTAATCTATATCAATATGTTAGTTGAATTAGCATTTTCCCGTTTAAAGTTCCGAGTCAAATATGTTTGATTATGGCACTTTAAAAAGTAATGATAGTCTTAAAATCATGTTACTAGCTTACGTGTGTCCTACTTTGAAGAGTTATAAAATCATATTGAAACAATTTTTAAATTTAAAACGGTTAAATGAGTTTTTTGGTATGTTAAGGATTTTCTAATTAAACTATATTGAATTTAGCCCCGTCAAGTTATGGTTTTTTGGGTAAAGGTCCAAACTTGTTTAAAAAGGTCCCAAAATCAATATATGATCAATCTAAAATGTGATTTGTGTGCCCAAAATTTGATTTTGTATGTTTGAGAACTAGGATTAAGAGGGAGCTAGAGTCATCATGTTGATAAAATGAGGGTTGTTTTCTCTCAAGGGGGGTTTAGAATTGGGAAAAGAGTAATGTATCTCTTTTTGGGTTTAGGTTCATTTGAACACTCTAATGGTAACTATGTTGGATGCTACAAAAACTCCTAGGTTTATATGTTTTAAATCCTATAAAACCGCTAAATGATGTTGAAAATTTTGAGGGATTCGTCCCAATTATTTTAAGGGGAAAGGTCCAGGATTTGTCCAAATATTTGATTTTGGTTAATTTTTGTTTTTTTGTTTAATCGAAATTAAGGCAAATTTGTCCGAATGATGTTGTATCTTTTTATCCGTTTGTCAAGCGTATACCTTGTTGAAACTAAGTTATATAATTTGTTAACCCCGTTGTTTTTGACCCCACCCCTCTTTGTTAGAAAAAGGTTAGCAAAAGAGTTGTTCCCAAATAAAAAACCCCGAACCTTTCTTTATCTTCAAATTGACCCCGATTTGTATGTTCAAATTCTTTCCTTAAAATTTGTGGTCTAATCTTGTTATTCTTTATTCAATTTTGATTCTCTGATCAAAATTTTGATGAAATTAATGTTTGTTTAAAATTTACCGGGTATAATTTCTATCATGATTCATATGTTTATGTTGGGTTTTGGTTAAATAAATGGGTTTTGAATTTATGCTTTAAATTCAAAATATTCCCGTCCCAAACAGATTTCAAAATGCCCCCCTTTTTTAAAGTTGTTATAATAGCTAAACTTAAAACAATGTTGTTACCCTTTTAAGTGTTGTTTGGTTAAGTAGTTTAGTTACCTTTTTAAAAAAACTTAGCATCAAAGGGTTTTGGGAGCCAAGCATAGAAGATTTAGCTCCAATCTTAGTTCCCCATTTTAGTGTTTGGTTTTAGAATTTCTTTAAAATATTCTCCTAGCGTTTTCCGGGATTTGTGGGGTCTCCGAAATACTACTAAATGATTTTCTCAAGTCTAAATACATGTTTGGTGAGGTTCTAATTTTTTTAAGGTTTGAAGAATTGATCCGTTTTAAATTGTACATTTGGTGATATGTTAAATATTTAAAAAGGGTCACTTTTTAAATATACCGATCCTCATCTCTCTTGTAAGTGTCTAATTTGTTGCATGTACCTTGGTTCTTTAATAAAAAAGAGCAAGATTAAAGTGCAAGATCACGTGTGTTTATATTCGAGTTTCCTTCTCTTGGCAATTTTTATCCAATTTTACCCAAAAAAAGCTCCCTCGCTATGTTTTGGTTCTTTTTGTTTTTTTCTTCATTCTTTTTTTGATTTTATATGTCATTTACTTTGTTTCGGTTTTGCCCCTCTCTGAAATCTCCAAGTGTTGAGTGCCTTTCATGATTTTCTTTTTTTTTCTCTTGATTGTTTATTTTTTTCATAGTATATCAAATAGTATACCGATATGGGGTATCTTCATTTCTACACTTCATGTGTATAGAAGTTCTCAATATAGAGGTAAAAAAAACAGTCTTCCTTCAAATACTAATCCTCACTCTTTTTTTTTTTTTCATGTAAGCATCCGGAGCAACAAAGGTCTCTATTAGACTCAAATGGCGCCGCTAAGCCGAAGACCCCATTTCACTTCTTGCCCCTTTCACTCCCACATACCTCCAAGGAAGTGGGCGCAAGCCTCCGTTCTTATTTATTTCTATTCTAGTTTTGCCTTTTTTGTTCGTGATAACCTTGCTTTAATTTTATGTTTCCAGCTTGTTCTTGATTCTCTTAATATAAGTATAGGACCCCCTAATATTAATTTAGAAAGGGGGTTATTATGTAGGAAACTAGTAGCTTATTTTTTTGATAATAACTTTTTATCACCTGTGTCAACAAGCACACTGATTTGGTTTTTTGGTATCCCAAATTGTTTTCCAAAATTTAATAGCTTCTTCTAAATTAATAAAAATGTTTTATTTTGGTGAAATTTTTTTATATTCAAGGGAACAAGTACCAAAGAATTTTTATTTTAAAAAAAGTTTTCCCTATTCAAAATAAAGGTGGAGCTTTTTATAATTAAGATCAAAAAATTGGGGTTTTAAAAACTAATCAAATGGAGTATTTTTGTCATCCTGACTTTTTTTTTCTATAGTTAATCTTCTCTACATTTTGAGAAAAGTTGATTTCAAGATCCTTTAACAGTTCTTATGATATATCTCCAACCCAAATCCCAAATCTACTAAACTCCTTTAAAATACTTACTTTAAGATTTAATTCCATGCACAATGTTATGATCGCTTGAGTTCTTTTGCTTTGAAAATAAGGCGAAAATCATCTGACATACAAAGCGTGATTTTTTTGGGTTTACTACTTGAAAGTTTTCAAAGTTTTGTTTAAGTCTAAAAAGTTCATCATGTTGTTAGTTGCAAGGTTTTCTATTTTAATCACCTAAATACTTAAGTATGGATACTTTTTCTCCCACCTTGCTTATATAATATTAAATACTATATTTTGTCACAATTTCTTATGTTAACCTAAGTTTGGTCGGTAACCGTATTTAATGATTCTAATGGATGCCTAAGACCTTCCCGTTGGGATATTTAAGAACCATACCTAGAATTTATTAGTTAGTAAGACCTTTAAGATTGGAGTTTATTTTAGGCATTTACTTAGTTAAAATAGGTGTCCTAATTCACCATTAAAATAATTAGGTGGCGACTCCTTAAGTTAAATAATTAGGAATCACCAATAAGTTGTACTCTGCTTTGACCCGGTTAAAATGGGGTATAACAATAATTTCACGGCACATCAACACCCCCAACATAAAGTCTTTGCTTGCCCTCAAGCAAGTCAACTAACAGACTCAATCTACAAATGTCTCGATATTACAAAAAGTAAAGCGTCTCACAGGGTTTGGCAATTAACTTCCGGCATATCGTGTGTATCACAAATGACTCTCCCCCAATAAAGACAAAACCAATCAAGGACTGCGTTGCAAACTAACGATGGCTTCAATTTATGACATCTAGTTATCAAAGAAATCATAGCGCACACGAACCAAGACTCACGGGAAACCAGTTACTTAACAAATTCTCATGCCCTCACAAAGACCAAAGAATGTCCCAACATATATGTACACACAAAATGGGACAAAAGACAAAGGAGAAGAGAAACACTCACACTCACAAAGAAATTCTCTAGCTAAGCATGCAAATACCATAAGCTTGCCCTTATTTTCAGTGCCCTCGACTTTGGGCCAGGTTCGAGTTGCCGTGATCACATTAGGACTTTTCAAGGTTGTAATGGATACTCGGGGACGGGTATGATAGATTTGGATAAGCGCGACTCACCCTCCTTGAACACTACATCTTATTCTTTTCTTTTATCCTTTTTAAACACCTTTTTGTTTTCTTCCCTTTTTTCGCTTTATTGCCTCGGGTGTGGTTTTATTGCTATTCTACTTCTATATAATTTTTTTTTGTTTTCTGTTTTTTTCTTTTTCTTTCTTCTACACTTACCAATAATCGATATATTTTTACTAGGCAATTCACTTCTGCCCCACTTTAGGCTTCACATTTCATGTTCCCCTTATTCCAATCGCTTCAATCTTATTATTGTGCGGCTAATGAGGGACGCAAAGAGATGGATATTCGGTACGGGTATTGGCTATTACGGCTAGTCAAAGAATAGATTTTAAGGCTCAAAATGGCTAACAAGGGATATTAATCTATGGGTAGGCTTATATTTAGGCTAAACAGGGGATCCTAACACAAACAAGGCCTAAGATCATTTCACAGCTTCACTTATCTTCAGAATGTAGGCACGACTAACCAGGCAAGTTCTGGATTACATACACAACTAGAGAATATATCTATAAAACCCTCACAACACATGGCATCGAAATTGTCAACACACTAGTCTCCTCGCTATAATTCCACACACAAGGTAACTCCAATAATCTAAATGTCACACAAAGAATCATGCATGTCAATTAAACAACCAAGTCCAATTTTTCCAAAAATTAAGGAAAGTACTTTTTCTCAAATCAAAATAAGACTGCCCTAAGTTAATCCAACCACCACCATATAAGTCAACATTACTCTACTTTATCTAAACACGACCTAAACATTCCAGGTTCAAAAACAAATAAACCCCTCAGGAAAATAACCATGGCAAAGAAAAATGGGGGTCTAAACACATATATACAATATAAACAACAAACACTCCCACCCCCAACTAAAAATGTCAGCAATGTCCCAAATGCAGTAAAAGTAAAACTGTGAGTAGGAATACGTGGCGCACTAGTTGCGCCGCTCATCTCGTGACTTATCATTCCGTGAGGCATCAGTGTGGTGCAAGCGGCATCCAATGCTAGCCTATGTAGAAGAAGAAGAAGAGTACATCAATAAGTGGTGCCCGTAGGCACTAGCACCGGAGTAGGAAGGAAGGTGGAAATGTCTCTGATAAACCACAACAAAGTGGCTCCCTATTAGCGGACATTCTCCCGGCGGTCCCCGAATAGCCCTCGCCATCTGTTGCTCTATAATGAACCCCTGAGGCAAGTGCTCTCTCGCGCCTCCTCTCGTCAGCCACTCTCTTCCTCTTTCCCCGACCACCCGTGCGGTAGGCGTAACTAAATTTCACCACAAACTTCTTCAATCTCCTCCCTGGGGGGCCC
>NW_026722926.1:0-6350 GCF_029784015.1 Lycium ferocissimum | reverse complement strand
TCCTTAATTTATTTGGAAAAATAATTAGGGTTGGTAAGAATAAACAACAAGGACTAAAGCTTTAAACTTTGTTTAATAAATTCCTTGGGAATAAGAAGAATTTACTTGGCATGATTAATGTTTTCATAGTTATTTTTTATATTTGGGAAAATCATAGAAAGAAATAATTTTATTTAGGGGAAATAGTAGAGATTCTATAGAATTAATTTATATAAGATCCTTAGAAGTATATCAAGATCAATCCCCCTGATCATAAAACAACGGGGACACAACCTTGTTTCTTTTACCATAAATTCACAACCGCAATAGTTAGAATTAGTTACTAAATCCCCAAACTTTTACCAAAATCACGGAAAACATTAGCCTAAACTGCCTTCGACAGAACCCCCCCTATTCCCGGGGTTACCCCACCTTTTGGGTTACTATTTTTGACAACGTCGCGTTATACCATTAATAGGTGTAATTTGGCGTATCACACCCCAAGGGAGAAATTACATAAAACTCAAATAAGAGTGTAAGGGGGCCCGAAATAAAAAAAAGAAGGATTAGGTGAGGTATTCGAAGTAGATTAGACTAAGGGGAAATTTGGGGGGACCCAAAGTGAGCTAGTTGTGTGGATCGAAGTCTCCAATCCAAAATAATTAGAAAACAACGGACAAGGAACCCTTTAAAAGGAAAAAAGTATTCAATCTAGAACCTAGTAACATCTTGTCGATAAAAAGTGAGTTACCGTGGGGAGGGGCGAAATAAAAATGTATTAAAGAAGTAAAGTATGACATAAATATGTAGAGGTGATGGAAACATTTGATGGGATGTATCACAAAGGAAATAAAAATATAGACTCCCCCGGTATTCCCCCTTTGAGGACCTTTGCCTTGACATAAAGGGGTAAGAACACCCCTTTGACGTTGAATGTCGGCGTATTTTAAAACAAAAAAATTTTTAATCATATGGATTAAAAATTACTAGGTCCCGCATCCCCCAAGCCCATATGGCTGGGATAAATGTTTTACAAAAAGGGGGATTATTAGATTGTTTGGAATTAGAAAATTCAAATTACTTTTGGGTATTGGAGCCAAGGGTGATGAGAGGTAAAAAGGTACTCTCCCCTCGTTGGGCCCTTAAAAGTTAGGCAAGGATGCCCAAATAGTTTAGAGTTAGTCGCTTCGGGTTTAAACAATTCCCCCCGGCGTATCTGTTTTGATGTTTGAGACCGGGGGACCCTTTCGGGTATGCCTAGAGGACGTCCGGGGTCCGAAAAAAGCCCTTAAAAAACCCTGCCATTCTGAAGGACAAGTTTGAAGAAGAGCCGGGGACGTAGCTTTGTCAAAGCCCCGGAGGAATAATAACGAAAAAAATGACGGGAAGTGAAAGGGAATAAAAATCAATCCCGCTTTTTCGCCCCAAGAGGGGCGAGGGCCCCCGGGCCCCTGGGGAAGCTTCTAAAGGGATTTCGGGTCGGGGGTTTGGCCGTTGGATTTTAGTTGTTGAGGGGAAATTATATTTTTTGGGGTTGTTTGACGGATAATAGGGACTTTAAAGGGGAAACTCGGGGAAATTTTCGGAAACCCCAAAGAACTTAACATTCGGGGACGAATTTTCCCTAAGGAGTAATGTTACCCCGAAAATTTCTCGCGTCATTTGCGTTGTAAGTAAACTAAAGGCTGGAGAGGTCATGGAACCATTATAAGGTTAATGAATACTTTAACAAGTGTCGAAAGTGCCCAAAGGTTGGGACCCCCCATCAAAACTAAATTCGTCAAAAAATTTGGAAAAAAAAAAAAGTTGGCAAAATTTTGGGCAGATTTTTAGTCAATTTTAAAGGGTATATCTCCTAGATATTGGGATTTTTGGGTGTTTCAAAATCCTAAAATGAATTTCGTGAGTTAATTCCCCGAATAAATCGCTCGTCGATGGGACTTTAGGAAATTATGGACGTTACAAGTTTGAAAAAGAAAAAACGCGTGCACGAACGCACAAAAACCCCTGTTGGGCTAAAAACCGAATTTAACCTTTATAAAGGGAAAAACCCCCCCTTTTTTATCCGTTTGCCCGAAAATTCTAGAAAATAGGGGGGTGAGGTAAAAAAATTGAAATTTTTAAAGGGAGTGTAGTTTAGGTTCATTAGGGGCCCGTGATTGTAGTATTTCGTTTTGGGCGGTTTTTGGGTTTTTGGATTCTGAGAAACCCCGAAGATATTGTTGTTTTAGTAAAAACAAGGCATGGATTCTTCCTTTTATTTTTCAGGTTGATTTATGAAGATAATGGTTTAATGATTGTATAGCGAGTTAATTAGTTATAAGTTGGAAAAGCGGTGGGGGGTTTTTTAATGGAACACTTTGATAGGGGAAAAGATTTATTGAGTTGTATTTTTTTTGTTGTTGGGGTTGAACTAAGTTTGGGGAGGCACAAAAGGGGGGACTTTTGTTTTAAAAGAATATAAAATAGTTTAAATTGAAACTTAGGATGTTGTGATAAAGACTAACATTAGGGAATTCTCTGAATGTAGATTTGAACTCGGGGGGAAAACGTGGAATAGGGGGTCGAGGGGGATTTAAAACTCGTCCCCTTTTTTTCAAAGGAGATTCCCATGTTATGACTTCATAAATGTTTCCATATCTTCCTTGTTTTTAAAAGTTAGAAGTCATGATTCCAAAGGGATGATTCCTTTTGAAACCGTAAATGATTTTCCAAAAAAGTATTTTTCAAAACGGGGTTTATGTTTTTTAAACTCTTATAAACAAGGATGGACATGTTTTTTTAGACAATGATGCCAAAGATGCGAATATTTTTCTATGGTGACTATGATGGGAAAGATTTCATGTTTAAAGGTTCAAATTATGATTTAAAACGATATAAGAAGTTGAGCTTTTCTTGATTTCTCAAATTTTTTTCAGGATGATATTTTTTTTAAAAAATTCCAAAGTTTTAATTTTTTGGGTTTATAATCTTATTCTATGTTTTCTCTTGTTATTATTCATTTTGGGCCCCTTATAATAATTTCTTTCAAGGGGAGATAAAAGGGGGGGGGGGGGTTACCGACCTTCGTCACTGGAGAACAACTCCCGGGTCTCCCCAAATCTTTAAAGTATATTTTTATGTAAATGGGGAATATGGGGAAAAAAATTTTTTGAGACGCGGGTATAATATGACATCTTTTCATGGGTTGGGACAAAAGGGTTTTAGAACCGGGCCACGTTCCCCAATAATATTTTATTTTCGTATACATGAACAAGAAATGTTTTAAAGAAGGCTAAGCATGCATGACTCCCCTTAAGGGCCATTTTTGGTTAGTCTTTTATCTTACGATATTTCCTATTTTTCCCCTTTTTTTTTTTCCCCTTTTTATATTATTTTTCCTTACATCTGGGGCAATGCGCGTCCCTTCGGAAAGCGGTTTCGCCCAATGGGGGGGACAAATCCTTGGGCCGCCCTTTGGGAAACACTCCCTTCTCCGGGTTTCGCATTCGCATTCTTTGGTATATGTTTTGGGTGGGTCCCTCCCCTCCAAATGTTGGTTTAAAAAGGCTCGTAGATACATATGTGGGGTAATAGGTATCTCGGGTCATTTGTGTATATTTTTGTATAACACCCCGGTTTTGTATATCTGGGGAAGATAATTAGGACCATTTCCCCTTTTTTTTGGGAGCTCGTAGATAGTACGTGGGGTGTTTATAGCTAGTCGGGGGCCAGGCCCTCTTGTTGGGTCGTGACAAAAACTCTCATTTTTTTTCATTTTGTTTTTTTGTTTTCTTTGCCTATTTTTTTTTTCAACAAGGTTTTTTGGTTTTTTACCTTTGTTTCCCAAAATATCCTTCTGTTTCTAAGTTTTATGAATTACGAGGAGGGGCGACTGGGGAATCAGGAGGTTGAATCCATTTTAGTAAAATTAAGTTCTTTTGTTGGAAAGAGGGAATTTTTTTCAAAATCAATGGGGGGAAATACATTTTTTTTAAATTTTGATTCCCTGGTCGAATGTGATTTTGATTTAGTTGAGTATTTGGGGGGTCCCCGGGTTTTTGGGGATTTGGGGCGTTGTAACTCACACCATCATGACATAAAATTTGGTTTGTTTGATTATTCCTCCCGATTAGTTGGCAACGACCCCTCGCTTGCGTCATCTCGCTTGCCATGTTGAATCCCAAGAATCCTAGTAGATGGTGTTAGGTTACCCGACGTCGACGGTTGTGATGACTTTCCATCGGATGGTGTTGGCTCTTCTTAGATCAAATTTAAAAAAAACGCTTAACTGAAAATAATCAATTTTCGAAAATTACCATTCGTCATTTTCTCACAGTGGCCCACTATCATCATCAGTAAATATGATTGCTTCTCGGAATAAAATTTGGTTTCCCCCGAGTTATTGAAAACTTGGCCCTCTTTTCAAAGGTGTTCGCGATTTTGACTCCCCCTTATCATGTTAATCCCCATGACTTCACTCGGATTCGTTTGCTGTTGTACCTTTTTTCTTGCCATAGTTGTCCTTGGCCCTATCACTCAAGAACTCCTTAAATGACCATTTTTTAATAATCGCCAACTCTCCCAGGTGTCAACAATCGACGGTCGATGTCCGAGTTTCGGGAAAATCATAAATTAAATTCGTATTTCTCGACTTGGATCGATCGGATGGTGTCGCCATCTCGATCATCAAATTTTTTGATAGTGACCAACCCGAACGACATTAATGTTGAACGGGATTAGATAGCATAGTATTTTTAACAGCTAATTGTTTTGACCTTGATTTCAATCCGTGCCATCCGAACCATCTCTGTCAAAACGACTTTTCGCTTGGCCAATGTGACTTCGTTCCGACCTCGAACGAAACCTATTCGGGGGTTTATAAGGTTGATACCTTTCCTTGAGATCGAAATGGGAATCAAATTCGTTTAAGGATTTTCATGATATCGTTTCCCAAAACCGGTCGACCCGGGTTTAACCCTTGGTGTCCCCCCTTTTTTATTTTTCATTCATCCCTATTGTAAAAAATTCCCCCCATTTGTACCCGGGAATTCCTTAAGTTCCCCTTGAATTTAAAATGAAGTGCTTGAACTCCCGGGTTAAACCTTTGGTGAATGCCTTTCTTCCCCTTTCATCCCGTCTTGATGGTAGCAACATTCGTTCCTTTTGGAATCTTATAGCAAATTTTTTTAAAAATTCATTTTTAGGCTATCTTGAAAATTTTTTGCCTTTCTTTGGGCCTTTCTTTGCTCCGGAAAGTGGTAAAAGCATCCGTTTTAAAAGGGTTGATCGAATGCCCCAGAAAGTAAGAGTATCTTCATTGCCCCTTTGGATAATTTTTCCCAAATTTCTTGAGCAAAATAGACTCAAATTTTTTTCCCGGGTTTCATATTTTTAAAACCAAAAGTGTAAGGTTTACATGCTCGGGGGATCCTGGTTAAAAATTTTTGGGTAAATTGGGGTTTTAACCTCTTGGGGATCAACTTTGGTGTCGCATTTTGGAGGGGAAAGACAGCTTACATATTTTTGAATCGGGTCCCTTGATACTAGTGGTGCCCCCCCGGGTCGATCTATCCGTGGTTAAATGCCTTGAATTCCCCCTCGCTAGATCCGGTCGACTATTAAAATTTTTTTCATTCCCTTTGGGAACCAAAGGGACAAAGCTTTTAGGTGCGCATGGCCTCGGTGTTGCATTGTTTTCGAGGGGTTTTCCTTACCTTTTCCCCCATCCTCGGTGCATTAAAGATCGGCTCACACCGCCCTTTGTTTTTCAAATCGACGGTACTTGTCTTTTTTTTTTCCGGAGCCAAAAATTTTTGCTAGATCAGGGCCCAGCAAATCTTCTTCGCCTTCCATTCCTTGGTATCTTGGGAGTTAAATCATTCCCTTTTGCTTGGATCCTGAGGGGGAAAACATGGGCTCGGTATTTCTTACCCTGACTTCTCTTTGTTACCGGAAAACGTCTCCCTTTCTTTGCATTGTTTCCCAAAAAATCAAATTGATTTCTATTATTTTTCCCCCAAACTTGTATTACCGGTTTTACGGATTATAAGTGATTGGGAAGATATTTAAAAGCAACAAAACAATACCCCTTTTTATATTTAGCTCCCTGATGGGGGAAACATTTTACCCAAAAGGTAGGGTTAAAATTTTTTAGTGGTTTTTAAAGGGTCGGGGGTTGTTTGTTATGAATATGTATGAAGAACAAAAAATAAAAAACTGAAATGAGATAAAATTTTAATGTAGGAAAATTTTAAAATAAGGCCGGGCCTTGAGCTGGGGGAAAATTTTTTCTTTTAATGTCACTAGGTTGAACATTTGGCTTGAAGAACTTTTTTAAATTTTTTATAAAAAAAGTAACAAAAAAAAACAATTTTGCTTATAATCGAATA